>NW_023339796.1:7224774-7231977 GCF_004916995.1 Morone saxatilis | reverse complement strand
TTTTCTGCCAAATGAAATTAGCCAAACCTCACTTTCCAGTACTGAGCAACCCCAAGGCATTTTTTTTATTTATGGGGCCTGATCTAATATAGCATTTTATTCTTTTTTTATTATTATTATTTTTTAAAGAAAACAAATGTCTACTATTCTGCCAAAACAAAATAATTAACCCAAACCTACACCAGGCTAACATACCTTAACCTTAACCAAAGTAATGTGACCGTAAAGGAATGAAACACTGACCCAAAATGTAACAAAAGAGGTGCAAAGGCAAAGTCACAGTACACAAACTATTGCTGAGTTTGTGGGTTATACATAAACTAGTTGAGGTTTTAAAGGGGTATCATATAAACAACAATAAGGATTAAGTACAAGCATGAAGAAAAAGGCACCAAGATCATAAAATGTATAAGACCACACTCTCACACAGGATCATATACAGTAGATGAGGACAGGTATACAGCTTCCCTAACCAAATGTAAACAGTGCAGTGCATGAGATCGGAGCAATGTTTCATACTGTGATCAGGCATTCCTGATGTAAATCTGATGTTTTCCCTTGCTAACAACATTACTGTAACGTGGTAATGCTGCTGATGACAAGACACTGATCTTAAGCTTTACTCAAAGCCACCTGCTTCTCTGTCTACCCTTTGCCCTTTTAATACACTGTCCTTATGCTAGGACACATCGTTTGGGCTTAGGCCTCTTAGATACAGAGACACAGGACACATTCAAATGTGCAACAATGTTCATATAATGTAAACAATAAATGGATTGTATATTGAAGATAGGAAAAATAACTATTTAGCTGCAGAGTAATATCACATTTGAATTTCTCTTTAATAGCATTAATAGTATTTTAGCGAACATTCAAGTTGTAGTTTTTTCTCAAGATTCACACTTATCACAAATATCTTTGTGTGACAACGCCGCACAATTGGCTTTATAGTTTCTGCCATTGACTGTCTTCTATACATTTTGTGTGTGTTCTGCAGGATTCAGTGTGACAAGGACAATCTAACAGTGCCACTGAGAGATAAATACTGACTTCCAGATGTAAGGAGCCATCTAGTCACAATATACTCACTCACCTAATTCTACCACCATTCATTTGCACCAAAATGATTAGCAGTTATTCCAAATCGGTGTATCAAAAGTAACTGTAATTACTACTGTATACTTAAATAGCTTCCAGGAACTTGCAAGTTTTTGAAGCAATAATTCTAGTATTATAAGTAATGTAAGTATTATACTAGATACTAATATTATTGGAGAGGCACTATTACAGGTTAACACACCGTTATGGACAATTGTACTCTGATGTATATATGTTTTCTGTGACTTTTTCTTCATCCCATATTTTATATATATTTTCATATTATTACTTAATTTATTTAATGTATTACAGTACAAAATATTGTATTCCACAAATGACTAAAATACAGTTTAATGTACGTTCCCATTCATATATTTTTTTGTGACATCCGCTCAACAGCTATGTTAAACAGGTTAAAGAGGTTAGAGTTTAAGATAGAAGTATTACCCATAGGTCAATTAGGGTCCTAATCTGGATGAGTGGAGGGAGGGTTAACTCCACTGACTATTATGACGGACCAAAAGATTAAAAGATAAAGTAACTAAATGCCCCCAAGATGAGTTTGTCTGCATCAGTTAAAATATTAACAAAGCAGGCTTTGCACTAGCATAGAGGTAGGACAAAACCTTAGGTTGAACTAAGGAAACTGAAGAACTAAATGTACATCCACTTCAACTACAGTATAGTCTGTTCACCCTGTGGCTTACATGTGCACTGTGCAGGATTCTGAGTTGCTTGTACCTATAAAACATAAACGGTTAAATCTAGTTTTAAACATTTTACCCTGACACCTGCCTCTCCCCTCTGTTACTTGACAGTCAAATTAGATTACTCGTGTTTTAGTTAATGATTGAAAAATAAATAAAATTACATATATTTTTAAAATTTATAGCCATGTGAGATCCATAACTGACATTTAAAATTCTGCGCATTAAGTTTAAAGTGAGTAAAGGTTTTTAGGTCCTGTAAAAGGAATTGGCTCACACAAAATGATCATGAACCAGCACGTTTACAACTGTACAGGATGTGACGGAGTCAGCTTTTTCTTCACATTTCAGCTCAAGCTAATCACATGACCAATCTCTCAGCATTTTACCCTCCCTTTCCATCATCTCCCTGTCATCCCCCTGCTGGTCACCATCCCCCTTTCCCCCTGTAAGCTGACACAGCGCCTTCAAACATTAGCTGCTTTCTTCCTAATAGGATCTCTGAGGCTTAAATTGTCATCTGATAAAACTAAGGAGCTTGATAGCTATGCTGCACCCTCTTAACCAATTTGTACTCAATTAGGATAATGGGGAAACAAGCAAAGAGGGACAGCTTTAATATATTAATGTGATAAAATGATTATCAATTTCCCTTGCTGACGACGTGGGTGGTATTAAGAGTATCTTGCAAGTCTCATATGAATATTAGCCATTCATAACAGTAAAGGTCATCAGAATTATTTGAGTTAGATCTAAGAAAGTGTTAAACATTATCTGCCAACAGTAGCATAACATTTCCAAGTACAAATGTCTAAATACAAATGTAATAGCAGGCCTTTGAATGATTTATAATAGATTAAACTCCATGTAGTCATTTCAAGGCCCCTGCACACACTGTACATGCAGGATCGAATATATTTGATTTGTGAAACCAACAGAACTCAAAACTACCAGTCATTTAAAACTGCTTACATGTGATAATACCTTCTTAATTAAGGAATAAATTAGTGAAGAAAATAGGCTATCTTTGCTCTTTTGTTTTGGTGCATGTATTAAGTTGGAGAGAGATGGCTCTGCAAAACTCTCCTCAGGCCTGACTTTCTTTATAGTCACCATATGGCAGCAACCTACTTGGCAAATCCCTGCCATGAGGGCATCTCTAAGATCTTTATTTCATTATTCTAGTGGCAAAGCTTGTTGCTCACAGGCAAAAGTAATGGGCTTTGTATTTTCTGCTTCTTGGAAAATAACCCTGTCAACCAAGAAAAGGTGCCAAAGCCACTTAAAACACAGCCATTCTGCACGTAGAAAGCATTGGCCATGCAGCCCAGTGTTGCCAGATGGCTTTAAACTTGTTAGCATTTAAAGTTCCTCAGCTGCTTAGACATGTGACAATTGTGCCAACAAGTGTTAACCTTCTGTGCATGTCCGTGTCTTCTAGAGGATAGTGTATCCATGGATGGGAGCCCCTTGATAGCTATGCTGCACCCTCTTGACCAATTTATACTCAATTGGGATAATGGGGAAACAAGCAAAGAGGGACAGCTTTAATATATTAATGTGATAAATTGATTATCAATTTCCCTTGCCTACGACTTGGGTGGTATTAAGAGTATCTTGCAAGTCTCATATGAATATGAACCATTCATAAAGTGGGCCAAACAGTAAAGGTCATCAGAATTATTTGAGTTAGATCTAAGAAAGTGTTAAACATTATCTGCCAACAGTATTACAACAGTATATACAAATGTAAGAGCAGGCCTTTAGACTTATCAAATAGCAGTAAAAAAATATTTATTATAGACTAAACTCCATGTAGGTGTGCCATTTCAAGGCCCCTGCATACATGATAAATATGGTATCGGCTCCAGCCCTAAAGTCCCACATCTTTCAAACTAACCATGTCTAATTTGTATTGGTTTTCTTACAAGGAACAGAATTTACTGAGTGCATAGTGCTGTATTATTATTTTTTTTTTAATGTAATAAACATTTCTTGGCAACAGCCAGATGTACTGAATGACTCTTCTTATCATTTGCATCACTAATTAATTATGCTCTCAATGTTTTGCCTAGCTAGAACAATCTTTTGACCATATATTTGATTTGTGAAACCAACAAAACATTTAAAACTGCTTAAATGTGAGAATACCTTATTAATTAACGGATAAATAAATGAAGAAAATAGGCTGTCTTTGCATCCTGTTTTGCTTTGGTGCATGTATTAAGTTGGAGAGAGATGGCTCTGCAAAACTCTCCTCAGGCCTGACTTTCTTTATAGTCACCATATGGCAGCAATCTACTTGGCAAATCCCTGCCATGAGGGCATCTCTAAGATCTTTATTTCATTATTCTAGTGGCAAAGTTGATGCTCACAGGCAAAAGTAATGGATGTTATATTCTCTGCTTCTTGGAAAATAACCCTGTCAACCAACAAAAGGTGTTCAGCCAAAGCCACTTAAAACACAGCCATTCTGCACATAGAAAGCATTGGCCATGCAGCCCAGTGTTGCCAGATGGCTTTAAACTTGTTAGCATTAAAGTTCCTCAGCTGCTTAGACATGTGACAATCGTGCCAACAAGTGTCAACTTTCTGTGCATGTCCGTGTCTTCTAGAAGGTAGTGTATCCATGGATGGGAGCCCCCTTTAAATTTTCAAACTTTTACCTTTCTCCTATTTCATGTAATAATTGCTAGTAGCATATGATGAAAAATATCAAATTTATCAGCATATAGGCAGATATAAAAACGGTGGGGTTTTAAAGTAAGTTAGTTAACTTAATATAATAAAACAGTCAGTATGCTCTTGTGGTGCTTGGTTAATGCTTGAGATTTAACTCAACGCAAAAACACATAAATCTGCATAACATTTGTTTTTTCTGCACCACTTCTGTCAGAGTTTTTGTTTACCCTGCAAAGAACTCCTAAATATAGCTTCAGATAGGAGGAGTGAGGTCAGAGGAAATCTCAAGTGAAGTCTTTAGGCTCATTAACGATGGGATTGATCTCTGCAACACCTACTGTAGCTGCCACAGCTTTGGTTGTGCCAGCTGGCATAGGAGAAACTTGCAGGCTGCAGAATAAAACACCCCCAATGCCCCGAACCAATTCTACTGTGAACTATCAGAGGCTGAGCAACAAGACTTTTTGTCAAAAAGGCCATCTTATTTGATGTGTATTCATTTAACACATGTAAATAATATGACTGTATGTCACAATTTTAACAGAAACATTTGAAGGGATAAGGACTGGGTTGGATGTTTGGATGTCTGAGTTTGAATTCACTTAGTTAAACAGACGATTGCCACTTATTACACTTATTGCTTCTCTAGACCTGTACTTTAACTTATTATTATTTGGGCTTCTGGTAAGTCCCCCTAATATAAACATACAAAATGCAGCATCAGACATAAGTTAGTTGTGTACTATTCATAGTAACCTTTTACAATTAGATATATTTAGTTTAAATGGAGTTAATAATACAGTTGGGAACCATTATATCATTTTTATTCTAAAAGAAATGCTGTTCATAAAGAATTAAGAGCCTTCTTAAATGAAACTATTTTTTTAATACAAGTCTTTACAGTGTTTAGCCATTCACGTTAAAAGTCCATCTCTGTGTCTTTTCTCCCTTACATTGTCTATAATGAAGGGATTAGCGAAAACTCTCAGTACGAGCCATTATCTTTCAGACAATAGATTTTTTGAAAGAAAGTTTTGTTGAGGCTTCATTAGCAATGGCCTCCCTCTGTGGTCTGAATGCAGGACACATTTGGAGCAATTACTTGACCAGAAAGCAACTGTCAGTCATTCTTAAAGGGGAAGGATTCCAATTAATAAACCTCTTAGACCCCTTGGTTTTACGACCATTGCCCCACAAGCTTTGGTGTCTTGTTTGGTTAAGGAGAGTTTTGTCAAGAGAGAAAGACATTACATGTGCTTGTTGCACAGGACTCCTACAGCTCCTTTGCTCACTTGTGTGCAGGGGATTTCAAGGACTTAGCTGGGAGTAACAAGTGCCTACAGTAGAAAGCGTTAGTGTCATTTGTCTACTTATGGACTACAGAGACACCATACGCGTAGCATAGCCTGTGCTAGGAACCTGAAGGTAGGTAAGATTACTTGATGTACTTTCTTACTGTGAATTCCGTCAATTATGGCATTTATTGATGTATGGGTTTCCATCATGCTCATTTGTATTCAAGTAAGAGATACAAATATGGGTGCAGCTTGCTTTTTGGTGCCTCTCAAGACATTCTCAAATGTCTTTGGGTAGATTCTCTACCAACTATAATAACATAACTTGGTGAAATTTCTTGGGATATAAAAAGGAAGATATTCACACTCACTATTAAGTAATTTGTCATAATTATTTAAGCAAGGAAACGTGTTTGCTGCACTAAGAATCTAATTTCCACTACAACTCTTGCATTACTTCTTAAATGTAAGAGCACTGCTTTACTGTCTTTTCTTTTCTCTCATTCCTTTTCAGACAAAGATGTGAGTTTGTTCTGCTTTTGCATAAACAATACATTCAGCCTCACTGACGGGGTCCTTGAACGATACGGCCCACGCGTGCTGCATACAGTGAATCTGCTCAATTCCACGTGAAGGAGAACAAAAGCTGTGTAGAAAAACTACTCTGCCTCGTCTCGCTTGGTAGCATTTTGCTTTATTTTGAAAAGAAGAGATAAAGTGTCTCCAAAGGCTCGGATGCATTTGTCAATGGATACTCTGGGAATAGTGGACGATAGTTGCCTGGACAACTATGACATGGCAAAAGGTACTGGGTCAAGCGTTGGGGGCAGGGTCCACAGTATTGATGTCATACTGGGATTCACTAAAGACCAGGATCCTTTGCTCCATTCGGTAGGAGATGATGACAGCCAAAAAACAAACACAGAAAACCCACAGCACCCTGAGAAGCAGGTCCCGTCGGATGCCTATGGACACCTTCCAGAGCTGGGTGACAGCTCCCAACATTCTTCCTACCACGGTGAGTCTTTTCAAAAAGTATCATCGGTCAGAAAAACTCTCTCATACATTTTTTCAGGATCAAGGATTAATTTTGTCTTTAACAGTGCAACAAGTGGAATTAGAGCTGTACTAAGTTTGTCCGGTTTACTCCCACACAGTTTTCCCAATCTATTAAACCAGTGCCATTCTGTATAAACATTCAATGTCACCTTTTAGCAACCACTTTCATGATGAGTTATTCACTTGTCTGTAATGACAGTGATGCGAAGTATGTAAATATAACTTGTACTTTAAAGCCTTCAATTTGCAAAAATGAGTGAAAACGGCTGGAAGTTTGGTGAGTGGAAAAGGAAGAGCATAGCACTGAAGTGACGTGCAATTATGTGCTTCTTTCTATAGATAAAACGTACCCCAGTCATTTC
>NW_023339796.1:7219542-7224737 GCF_004916995.1 Morone saxatilis | reverse complement strand
CAGTAAAGCAACAGAGATACAAAAGTCAGCCAAAGAAAAATTAATAAATAACAAACAGCTGATAGTGTCCAAGATAATGTTAGCTTTGCTCATAAGTGCCAACTTACCTTCTCTTACTATTAATATGAATAAAGGGTACATCCCACTCAGGTGTTTTGGTGCCAGGGACCTGGTATTAATGGCACATCTATATGGAGGAAAGCTAAGATTAATGTTATTAGTTATTGCACACCTTTGCTCTTCTCGCTGTGTGTGAAAAAGGTCCAATCAGCTTGGTATATTTTCTGTCTTTGGTAACTTTGGTATGTTGAGCAAATTTGAAATAATGTTCAGTGGATCAGAGCAATTTGTCCAGCATTTGCCCACACAACAGGCCTTTGTAAGTATGGACCCACTGGTGGGTCTGGCAGGAAATAAGAGTTTAAGAAGCCAGTAAAATTAGTCTTCTGCCAGTCATTACTACCTACTGCAAAGCAGCTACACTTATTAAGGTATGCTGTTTTATACAAACTTCAGCTTTTGTTCACTTTGTTTTATAGACATTGGCATGCCCATAAACAACTGCAGCTCACATTGTGCCTGAATGTGGCCTGCTGATACTATTCCACATGCCTCCTGTCAACAGACACAATGTAAAGAAAACATGACTCTGAATAGATGAATGGTATTTTGACAGAGCTACAAGGTATGTGAACGGTACAGTACAGTAGCCACAACAGACAAAAGCCAATGAGTGAGCTACAACTGAGCAGGACAAACGGATGGACAGTGGATATGTCTGTACCTAATATACACCGGAAAGGAGAGATTTGTTTCTTTGAACAATGTAATACTGTTTTCTGATGTAAAATGTTTTTCACTACCAGGTTCCATTGTAAACAATCCCACCTGACCACAGCCTCTAAAGCAAGACTTCTATATGAGCCCTGGCAGAAATTTAGATTTCTTTTAAAGGTCTGTCTGCTAGATTTGCAGACTACACACCTCTATGAGGGTGCTTACTGCCTTTAACGTGTACTGATATAATTATATGCCAAAGCGACAGAGTTCACCATGTTCATGTCATGTGATGACACAATTTAGATGGGATAATGCTGATGTGGAAACACTATTTTTCCTTTCAGCAGAAAAGAATGGCAGCAACTTTAGATTTTTTTGATCATCCCTTACTCATGGCTTGACCTTTAAAAGTATCGTGCTTTAAAGATCTCACTGTACACTAAGCCTTTGTTGCTTGGCATCATTATTTCCAATGATCTGTTGACCATATTGCTACAAACAATTTGGTATATGAACAAGCTTTGATGCATCACACACACACGCACACACACACAGCCCACTTGCTCTACTGTACACTCATTTAATCTGGACTATGACTGTTTATGCAGAAGCCAACTGAAGTCCCATTAGGGGAGGTGGGGGCTCGTAGATTTAAGTGGTAGCATCTGTTACTATGGGATTACTGCATGGGAAGAATTCAGTGAAAGACGTGAAGTAATTTGGACTTGCCAAACCCCTGGTGTTTATAAGCTCTCAACTGTATAAAGGGCATCAGTCATTAAGCTATTTTAACATGATGAGAAAAGTTTAGATTTCACTTTTTGTTTGGGCTGTTTATTACATTTAATTTGGAATTACCCACACACAAAAATGTTTTCCTCCAGTAACATCCTTTTGTTGTAAAAGACAGGATACTGTATATTAGTTCAGGTATAAGGGTTTGATTGTTTGTGTGTGTGTGTATCTGTCACATATTACTGGACCCATAAGCCTAAAAATATTATTTGTGAATGTTATTTAGGTTTGAGTGATTCACAAGTTTTGAAAAACTATTTCTGGATCGGTCAATATCTAATGTTGATTCATGTTTTGTGTTCTTCTACACACCCAAAAGTTCCCACACACAGTCTAAAGTAAAGCAGACAAATCCTGAGCATCATCAGATCTCCTAAAAAAAGTAATTTCAGAAGCTAATAGTTTAATTCCGTCTTTAATTCTGTCAGATTTTAGTTTTGCTGCTTAAATGTCCCACGATATCTGCGGTGACATTACCACACATGGAAACTTTACAAATAACTGAAAGCAGCCTCTCTAATTAAAGTAAATTATTAAAGAAAACGATCATACATCAATCCAACACACAATAAAGAAATCACCTAGAAAGCTTGCGCTGCTTGACATAATTTAAAAGGTAATATAGCCAACAGGGACCAGCAGAGCGGGAGTGAAAATCCATGTGGCTGGGGGGTTTCTTAATTAGAGACTATAATGAATTCAGGTGGGTGGCAGGTGGATGACATCAGAGCTGACCCAGACTCACCTGCCTGTGATCTGCACTCTACTGAATGCACTCCTCTAGTTGGAAATGTTGTGGAATATGAACCATTTTAATGCAACAAAGTTCAGATATCGCTAACTCTGGTAACAAAGTAATGTCGGGAGACTTTTCAAATGTATTACACCACATTTCTTTGCCTTGGTTTGTCCATAAAGAAAAACAAACAGGCAATGTACTTACTGTTGTTTTGAGGTGTCAATATGTTCATTTCAAAATGTATTTCCTATAAATAAATATTGATCAAATTGTCTTCACCAAGATTAACTGATATGTCATTTTAATCTATTGGCTGAGAGGTTTGTTTTTGTAGTATTAGATGCGCATTGGTTGTACCTCTCCAAGAACCTTAATTGCTCTATTAGCTTCACCATTCTCAATCTGTCCTAGCCAAATAAGATTTGTCAAGATGTTACTGTTGCCAAAATCAAAGGCCTGCTTACCGGCTTAACACCAGCTGCATGCAAGTTGGTTGTTTCAAATGTTACAATCATTTCTGATGTCTGAATCTTACACACCTTACTATGCATCCCGTCCTTCATTTTAGAATCGGACCTCTTCTCCGGTGACAAGAGTGATGAAGAAATGAGCAACCCGCAGAAGGAACTGGACGTTGCTGAGGGGTCCCCGGAGGCCATCAAAGAAGAAGAGCACACTAAAAAGAAGCACAGAAGAAACCGTACCACCTTCACCACCTACCAGCTTCATGAGCTAGAGCGAGCCTTCGAGAAGTCCCACTACCCCGACGTCTACAGCCGTGAGGAGCTGGCAATGAAGGTTAACTTGCCTGAGGTTCGAGTTCAGGTAAGAACTATCTGAGATGCTATTGGTGTACTGTTGGTAACAGTCTGTGCTGTACTGAACAGAAAACTGCAGTTAAATTAAGTTATAGGCCTCATTAGGCAAAACATATTGAATCATTTATTCTACACAATACCACAGTTTATTCATCAGTGCATCAGTAAATTGTCCCATCTGTCATTTCACTCGCAGCAGCAAAAACGGTTCTCGAAATGAAATGGAAATGATTTTGGACGGCAAATACATTTGAAAGTTTCCGTCTCCTGCACCACGTAGCGGTAGCATCAGTGCATCGTCTCATATCATCTTCATTTCTCTTTGTCCAGGTTTGGTTCCAGAACCGGAGGGCCAAGTGGAGACGTCAAGAGAAGATGGACACTAGCACAATGAAGCTGCATGACTCTCCCATGCTATCCTTCAATCGTCCCCCGATGCCTCCTAACGTGGGGCCAGTGGCCAACCCGATGCCCCTAGATCCCTGGCTGACCTCACCCATCTCCGGTGCCACGCCTATGCATACCATCCCAGGGTTCATGGGTTCGCCACAGGGCCTGCAGCCTGCCTATCCAAGCCACAGCTTCCTGAACACCCCACCCGGCATGGTTCAGGGTATGCAGCCAATGGGCCCTCCTCCCTACCAGTGCTCACCCAGCTTCAACGATAAATACCCGATGGAGGACGACAGGAGTTCCAGCATCGCAGCCCTCAGGATGAAGGCCAAAGAGCACATTCAGTCAATGGATAAAACCTGGCAGCACATGTGATCTGATGAGGCACTGCGGACAGATGTGTGAGCTGCTCCCCGTGAATGTTTACAAACTGCTTTTCCACTGTTTGTTTCGTGTACCACTAACGAGGGTACATGACACCAAAGGGGTCTGATATTTTTTCACTGATGTTTAAGCAACTTTGAAAATGAACTTTTTTTAAAAATTATTATTCACAAAAGTTTTTTAGCCTCAAATCTGTGGGGGTTGTTTATTTTGGTTTAGCTCAAAAGGTTTTAAAGTACGAGAAAATCTTCAACCTGAATGTTTTAACACTTGTGTCAACAGTAATTTTGTATATTTCAGACAGTACTGACAAACTGCAATATAGTATATGAGAGGCTAAGTAGAGCCATGTGGTCAGTAATAGCAACATTTTTGTATTTGGACTTACTTATTACTTGATGAGAAATTTAAAAAAAAAAATGTATACAAGTTTGTTGTCTTAATTGTCCTTTTTTTTTGTGGAAATAAGATATTTTTATTAAAAAAAACAAAAAAAACAAACAAAAACCAATACTGACCATAATTCTGTCTACATGTACCTGGCTGTAAAATGTTCCTGCTCCACTGAAGTAAAAATATCTTCATGAGGATTATTGAACTTTGCTTTGAGGACATTTGCTGGCATCTAAATTGAATTTGTTCTTTTTACCTGTACGTCTGTTTGGTTGGGTTTTCTGTTTCTGTGTAAATGCTCTCCAGCATTTTATTTTTTATTGTTGTATATTTTCAATTATGTTAAAAGTGGGCACAAACAAGTATTTTAAAACCACTTCTCCCACTTCAATTCGAGTTTGATTAGGTTTAAAGGTGATATGCATTATTTTTTTCTTTATTCAAATCATTAAACTGGCCCTTTGGAGAGCGTTGAGTCCTGATGGGGGAGGTTTTTCGGAAGTCACAGAGCGTAATCTGGCTCAGAGGCTAATTTAAACAGACAAGCATACCTCTTAACACCTAATTACTGCTTTTAAAGCGATTAACCCCGGATTCTCAGCCGTGGACAGCGTGCCCTCAGATGCCCCCGAAAAACCCTTTTCAAGACCCGATTAACTTTGTGACCATTTAAATTATTTCTAATTTACAGATATGGCATAATGTATCAATGTTTTTTTTTTATTATTACGCACCATCTCAGTCTTCATCCTTATTGGTAAAGGATGCACCTCATTGCATTAATGACTAAATATTCACGTCAGCTGGATTTAATTCAATTCAATTCAATTCAATTTTATTTGTATAGCGCCAATTCATAACAGAAGTTTATCTCAGGACACTTTTCAAATAGA
>NW_023339796.1:7186507-7219442 GCF_004916995.1 Morone saxatilis | reverse complement strand
ATCTATCTATCTATCTATCTTCTAAAAGATGTAAACATTGTTTTTCTGTGTAGCTATTTAAAGTAGTAACATGAGACATGTCACTTAAATGAGGTGTTAGCTATGAGGATATGGACCTCTTCTAAGCAAGAGTGTCATCTTTGAATGATAATACTATCTTACAATCTCTGTTGGCGGTGGAGGGCTAGGCTTGGAATATCTGGGTGTCGAAATAATAAGAGAAGGATGTCCACATCGTTGATAAGTCATGCCACCATGTGACATAATATCGAAGTAGCAAAATGCATGCAAGTGGAATTCTTACATGACTGCTAACAGCTCACTGTTCAGAAAACTCTGGATGACGAGATTCATTAACAACATTCAGACATTTCTGATTGAAGCGGTTCTGTAGAAAATGATTTTCTCTTTAAGCAATATTACACATTAATATAAGATATGTAGCTATCTTTTATTTGATGTCGCAGAGCAGGGCAACCCCTCGCAGGATCCAGTGGTCTGGTGACTGGACGGTAGACAGCACCACTGCTGTGATGTAATTCAGGTCTGTTCTCCGTGGTTTCTTGTAGATGGGGCAGAGATACAGCTTAGGATCCACTGGGGCGGTGGAGTTGATGGCAAACATGTGAATGACAGGCATGGGTGTGAAGAGCACTTTGGGTGAGGACTCGATGAGATAGTTGTTCTTCCTGTCCCAGCCAGCACCATCCAGGTACAGACCATAAACATAAACTCCCTCCTGTTGAGTAAAAGGCAGTCAGTGACAGAATGAATAATGAACTGTTCACGTTTCTCACATAAACATTATTAGCATATTGCTAGTATTTCCATGTTTGTTTGACTCACTGTAGGTGAGGCTGTGATCTCCTCCATTGCCTGCTTCAGTACTTTGTTGTGCAGAGTGACTGTATCCAGAGCCCAGCCTTTGTTTGCTCTCGTCACTTCTTGTCTCATAGCTGTTAGGAACCCTGCAACCGTCACATACATTATTAGCATAAGTCTAATATCAACTTATATTTGTTGTTTAATAATGCCTTATCCTAGAAAGAAACAGTTTCTCACCCTGTGGGTTGAAGAAGCCTGTCATCCAAAAGGCTTTGGGTCTTCCTTCAAACACCCAGCTGTAGAACTGTTTATTTCTCTCCAGAAGCTCAGTGAACCAAAAACCCAGCGTGGATGACTCCCAGGAGATTTTCCTCCACAGGTTTGGCACACGGGCATCAAAAATATTGTCCAGGGCATCACGGAGGTTCTAGAAGTCAAGTACAGATCAACAGTAAGGATGCTCTGATTGATCGGTCACCGATTTATAATATTAGCTCTAATTAGGTTGATTGGCGAAAGTTATTCAGTCTTCGACACGCATAGATTTACTTGGGCGGACCACCGATATTTTAGCTGTCAGGGACTCGTTTTAGCATTTTGAACAGAAAAAGAGAGAGATGTTATCTGGTGGATGTTTTACAAGCACAGAGCAGGTAAATCAAGAGTTTGTTCTTGATAGGCGATGTCATTAACAAGCCTCATCCACGCATGGCTCACCTGCTGCTGTGAAAATGGAATTGAGGGTGAAAAAATCTAAAACGTGTTGTGTTCCTTGTGCAACTTTATAAAACTTTCTGCTGCCCGAAAAAGTCAACAGATTTTTTCCAGATTGTTGAATAATCCTATTTTCAAGAATAAAAAAGTTTTTTGCCCTTTATATTCAAAATGAAACGTTTTTACATTGCAATATGCGAATATTCAGTCAATATTATAGAAAAAAATGTTTGCCTGAAAGTGAGTTGAGTAAATAAGATTAATCAGTAATCTGACCTCGCTCATTATGATGGTACCATCAATGGCCAACTTCAGGTCAGTCAGACTAGTGCGCACCACACCGATGATCCTTTGCATTCGATCCACCTCCTGACGTAGGAAGATGTTCATTGGGTTCAGAGCTCCCATTTTCAACAGCTTGGCTTTGACCTTGAAACCCATAAACGTTGCAATGTTTAGAGTTTAGTTGGTGCAAGAATTGGTGAATAAAACCCTAATGATTAGACAAACTGACCTCATGTGGAACATAATTACGGGGTAGTTTCTCCAACATGTCCCCCGCCATTTTGTAAACAATGGACTCCCGAGTTTCTCCGGATCCCCCTCCACTTTCTTTGGGCTGGATATTTGTGATTGTGTCTAGAACTTCAGCAGATGTGTTTGTCTGATACCTAGTCAACATTGAACCAAAGCATGAATGCTACGATAACAATAATATTACACATCATTACACAGCCCAGTATCTGCATCATTATTAGTTTTAGATGAATGTTTCCTTACGTTATATCAGCGTTGGGATGCAGCCCCAATGCTTGGGGTGAATCCACAATAGGCAAGCTCTGAATGTTTTCCATGTACTCCTCTACTGTCTTGCACACTGGAATTTTGTAACCCGTGTAGAAGCAGAATGATGGGTCAAACATCTTTTTACTGAACCATACCTGCAATGAAAAACACCCATTGTATTGTAAACAAACTTCATTAAACTACTGATCAAGGAGATGCAACATGAATGAATAAAAAAATTTGAATATTACACGCGCAAAACACTTGAGTAGGCGTTTGTCATAGTCATCTGTAACCCTTCCTCCGTACTGCACCTCAGCTAACATGTATCGTACAGTTACCCATGACACATCCTGTGGGGAAAAAAGCACAAAATTATAAGTAAGAGAAAACAATAAGAAAGTAAGACCGCTGTTGCCAAATCCTCACCTTCTTGGGGCCGCAATCATCCAAATGTCTCTCAACAAACTCAACACTTGCAGTGAAATCAGCAGAGTTGAACTCATATGGTATGTTCCAACCCAATGGTCCAAATTTGCGTCGTTCCTAAAAAAGGAAGCAATATAGCACATGATTGAATATAAAATCAAGGCAATGAGCATCAATTAATACCAAAGAAAAACACAATGAAGGATTTACTGAACAGCTAAACATATTGATTCACATTGATTTGACCTTGGATGGACAGTACCTGCACAGCAGTGTGGAGAAAGGCCACACTGTACAGCATGGGTCTCCACATAGGAAGGTTGCTGGCTTCCAACTGGTTCTGTGAAATTCCTCCAAATGTTCGTTTCAAACCAGCACGCACCCCCTGGGGTGGATCGTTGGTAAACTTGATAGAGGACTACGGGTAAAGAGTGGAGAAACACTTGCTCTAAGCTTGTACGTGAACTGCATTTAGGTTCACCACAGTATCTGTAGAGGTTAGGCCAGGAAATAAAGTAAATACATGAAGTAAATAATTCATAAAACAAGCTTTACAAAGGATCACCTGTAGGAGTGTGATGGAGAAGTGATCGTGTGGTTCTGTGGTGATCCACACCCTGAAAGTATCATGCATGGTCTCTGTAGTCGTGATGGTTTCTAGCAACTCATCCATAAACTCCAGGCCAAGGTGGCAATTTTGCAGAAGGACCCAGCCTCCCTATGCATATCCAGATACAGAGGCCACAGGTCAGGTGACAGGTTAAGCCATCATTCATACAACATCCTACTATAACTTAGAATGCATACCAGTGTCATTGACGTCTGAACAAGTTTCCTTGCATGGACCTCTTGCCCTTGACCCATGGATATAGCTCTGCATTCTACAAGAGAACAATGTAGTGAGATTATGACATGCGGCACATGTCCAATTCTTAAGTTAAGATGGGAAACTTAGTTCTAAGTTCAACAGGGCAGTAAAGCTCACCAAGTTCAAGCTTCTTGGCAAGTGCTTCAATTTGGTCTGTGGGATCGGAACCCATAGAAAGGAAGCAAATTAGAGGGGTGCGAGGGTCACTCTCCTCCCATGTGCTGTGAAGGTCCAGGATGACCGGCTCAGCAAACCTCATGCCCATGGATTCTCCTACATACTTTCTGGCCTGAGACAAGGTACGGTCAGGGCACCAAGACCTGTGAAAGAAATAGCTTGTAAGAATATTGTAATCAATATCATATTGTATATCTGAACACAGTGTAAACAACATGACTGCACCAGGGTCCAACCTTATTAGCAAAAGTTTTTGGAAGACATCAAGGGAGTTGTATCCATCTGGGATGACACCTTCCTCTGGAGCGTCAAGATTCACCCATGCTTTCCAGGGTTTCCCATTTTGAGACACCTTCAAAATATGTCAACAGCATCAATTAGGGATACTTTAATGGAGGATTCAGATGTATGACTCATGGAACTTAAGCTCACCTGGGCTATGATGTCGCTGAACTGTGGCAATTTGCTGAGTTCCACCAGATTTAGCCATACCATATCCAAGATCCAACTGAATGGTTTTGAGGGGCAGGTCTTCAGGTCAAGAGCTGCGCCACCTATATGTATATTGAAAGAAGTTATCTTGTTATAAGATGCCATATAAACAGGTACATTACATCTTACTACCATTGATGATCATCTTACCTTTAATAAGAATCTGAAATTTGTTATGCTCTATTTTCTTATTCTGTAAGTCAATCTTGAGAGCCAGCAAAAGTGTGAAGATGAACTTGTGGTTTTCATACAGGCTTCTGACTGTGTATCTGAACACCTCATACGTCAGATATTCAATGATGTTTGCAATTCGTATCTGAGTTTTAAAGGACTTCTCAGACCTGCAAAAGTAAAAATAAAAAATAAAAAGAGACCCAATGTGATAAAATGATTAAGGAGAAGAATACAATGACACAAAATTATTGGTTGTTAGAGTCATGGTTGAGTTAATTTGTCACATAGTGCAGAGTATAAGGTTCATAGTACACAGCTGTTACAGACCCATGTTTCATCCTCAAAACAAATGCTAAGAATGTTCAGACTTACTATTTAAACCAGTTTTGAGGGAACCATACCTTGCCAGTGACAGGTCAAAGATTTTGAGGAACTGACCCAGAGAGGTCTGGTACATGACATTGACCATGCTCATCTCTGTGATGAGGAAGTAAAGGATGCTGCCCCGGGAGGCCACAGGACGATATTCTGCTTGAGCTATATTGATCTTTGTCTCTGCAGCTGCTGCAACACTGAGCTTTGCACTAACTTCAGCAGCAGTTTGTTTAGTTGTACTCAGAATGCCGATCATGGAGTCATCATCAACCAAGGATCCTTAAATCACAAAAACAGAAATGCATTAAAAGTATGGCTTTAAAGAAATTGGCATTCAGGCCATCAGTAACTGTTGTACCTTTTGTGCTGCTGAGTTTATACAGTAAGTTGTCTTCCAACTCCTGCATCTTTCTCTTATTGGCAGTTACATCCTCAATAAGCTTCAATCGTTCTGCCTCTAGTTCCTGTTAACATAATTGAAATAACTCTCACAACTTCTGGGTGCAACTTAATATCACGTGCAGCTGAAGACACGATCAATATTACGTGCTAAATACTGTTATAACAAGGTAATATAACAGAAAACATTGATTCAGCCTGACACAACTGACTGGTTTGGAGGTTTCCACATGACGCCCCCAAAACACTCTCGCTGGGTCGTTGTTAAAGCTGTTTTTAACCATTTAATGATATATTATTTCCCACAACAATATATCCGTGTGAGGAAAACCTGTTTTGTACAACATGGAAAAAAATAGACCCTTACATATTTTTCTCTAAGGATGACGCGACCAAGTAGCTGGTTCTCCAAGCCCTTCATGTTTACAGTGAAATCAATAATGGATGTCTTGGCACTGACTTCTGGGGTGTATGCTGGATTAGGCAGTTTGGTTGTTATATAGAGCTGGAATCCATCCATCACATTGACCTCTTTGTCTCCCACTTTAACCTACACAAGACAAATCCCAAAAATGAAGAGAGGACACATTTTAAAGTTGTCTTGTTGATTTCAAGTAGGTACTAAAGCCGGTTACCTTAAAACTGGTCCCAGATTTAATAAAGTTTTTCTCAAGGACATTGTCAAGGGCAGGGTCCAGTTCCTCACAAACATTTTCAATAAGCAGTGGGCGTCCCAAGGAAAGACAGTCTTCCAAATGAGAGCGAAAGAACTTGTGGTTGAGTGATGTCACCTGAAAGGGAAATCACAGATTTTTACATACCAAGTGTTACCCAGACAATGAATCTAAATGAAAGTGGCAACTCCATTGCAGGTAGCTATGTACTTGGAATGCATTAGCCTTTTCTTTTTGCTTAATCCAAGCCTTTCCCTGAGTCTGTGGATCGATTAGGAGGGGATATCTTGTTGCTTTTGTGACAATGATGCCATTCTGCACAGACAAGTCATCTCCTGGGAGTCCCTGAAGGTTCCACTCACTTATCTTAAACATAAAGAGGAATGTGAATGTGTTTCATCACATGAATTACTTCCTGTGCAGCTCATAGTGAGGTAAAATTAAAAATGTTTGTGTTGTTCTTACAGTGGGAGGGTCCACTAGGGCAGAAATGAGGTTAAGGTTTTCTGTAAAAGGGATTTTATGGCTCCTGAGCTCTGCCTCCCAGATGTCCTTCAACAACATGTTACGGAAACTCTGGTTGAATGGCCCACAGTAAGACAAGAAGCCAGTGAGCTGGAGCACGTCACCCACAAGTCTGCCAAGAAAAAATAACCTAATTTAAAAGCTTTTATGATCAATAAAATGCAAATCTCCCCTGAGCTAGTCCCAATAATAATAATGTTATTAATAATAATAATTGTCCCCTAAATGTTATGTGTTCCATGGTAATATTATATTATTTTTCCAATATTAAATTCAGTTTTCCTTGTAACCTACCTGTTGATCTGTGACTTAAATTCTTTACTTTGCTCTATCCAACGAACCTTCTCTCCACTAAGTCCATCTATAAGTGCAGATGCAGCCTGCATTTTATTCCTACACATCTCAGCGTCATCCAACAAGTCCTGAAAAACATCATATTTTACGTGATTTAAAATTTCTAACTTAAATTAAATAAAGTTAGAAATATTTTATAAAGTTAAACTGCACCTTTTTCTCTTTCATAGCAGCATCACATTTGGCTTTGACTTTGTCAAACTCTGCTTGCTTGTCGGACAGCTGAGCCTCAGCCTTGTTTAGCTCATTATTAGCCAGTTTTAGTCGGCTTTCCTGAATGGCTAGGTTAGCCTGGACACAGAAAAAGGACATAGAAGCAGACAGCATACAAATGTTAGCCTACAATTTCTGCACTATTCCCCTAAAATGGATGTGGACACCCAGCCTTAAGGCAGAACATTTTGAACCCAGTGTTAGTACAGCAGCAAAAAATTATTATCTGCCATGACGAAGATTCACTTTACCTTGAGTGGCAGCACTTCTTTGTTGATGCCAAAGAATGTTGCCATAGCCTTGGTCCATGCTAGCAGACCAGCTACATTACCACACACTTTCTTTGCATTTTCCATTGTGTAATCCTCCATGTCTAAATATGGATGCAGCAGTTCTACTATTTCCTCATTAATTTTGTCTTTTGGGAACTGCTGGAGGGAGACCATAAAACCAGTGCCACCAATAAGCTAAAGGAAAATTGGACAAGAGGTAGCCATTAGAAACTTTAACATGTTGATAATTGTGTTATAGTTATTACTAATACTAAAAAACATGAATACGGGAACTTTTATACAGACAACATTCGTATCCCTCTATATGGGTTTACAGAAAGTGCTTACAGTGTGCTGGTTATGAGTGAGCAGAATCCCAAACAAATATAATTCAATAACCTTAAGTGCTTCTGACCATGATGGCTTAATACACTGTCGTTCTGGATCAATGGAGACCGTGTCCAACTTCTTTTGGAATAAAATCACGGCGCAGTCCATAATCCGCATGATCAGATGTGGAGGCTTGGCCAATTTTCTTACAGTGGCAATGTCAGCAGGTTTGATGGTCTGTAAAAAACAATTTATAGTATCATTAAGTATCATGCCATATCAAGCACCATATATGGTGTAAATATACAAATATGTTGCAGAAAAGTACCACAAATCTCACATTTAGTGCAGCTTTAGCCTCTTCTAAAGCTGGCTTGGCAGCCTCCAGTTTTTCCTCTGCATAAGCTTTCTCTTGGCTAATTCCCTCCACAATTTTCTGGGCTCTATCTTTCACAACCTGAACCTCATTCTTTACGATAGTAGCAGCTTCAGCACTGACTGTCACCTCTGCCACCACCTATGGGAATGCAACAAGAAATGTATTGCATAATAAACTGTACGACATACATACATGTATAAGCTGTTGAATTTTCATAGAGGTTTTTTCATTTTCACAAACCTTCCTCAGGTTTTAAAAAAACCAAAAACATATTTCAATAAAAGTATATCCATAACTCCCTTTCTCCTTACAAAGACAAATTTGTGTCATACTTGCCACAACCTTTTATGCATATTTTTATGTCACTAAACTAAATTCTAATACAGAATACAGATTCAGAAAAGTTACACATAACTATCCATCCATCCCTCCATTGTCTATACATGGTTGTCTTGTGCACTGTCATGGGAGGCTGGAGCCTGTAATATTATTTACCTTGTCAGCTTTGAGAGATGCTATAGCCAGCTCTTTTTCCTTGACTACAAGGTCTTTGGATAGTTGAGCCACAGACTTACTAGCCTCCATGAGTTTGTCCAACCCTGGAAATCAGTAACACTGTTTAAAATCCTTTCACTAAGTAGACCATGCAACATTGTCTATACGTCATCATCATAGCATGTCAAAGCCTAGCTGCTTCCTTACCAACATTCATGCGTTCTGCTAGTGTGTTGATATAGTTGTACTTTTCAGAGTACAGTGTTTTGTAACCATTTATAAAAGAGAGGTAGGACTTAGGGGTGACATGAGTTCTTCTTCGGAACCTGAAAGATGAAACAGCATACAACTTTAAGATTGAAGAGACTAAATATGTCTCTAAAAGGTTAGGGATAGAAATAAATATTTACAGTGTGAACTTGGATGTAATTTGCTTGTTATACCTTTCAAAATAGCTTTCGCAGCTCTCAGATACTTTGTCATGATATGTACCCATGGTGGTCACCACAGAAGCCTTTACATCAGCAGAGCAAACCATTGGAAATTCTGACAAGAAATAGTTGGACACAGCCACCAGAGCCTCAGTGGGCCAGGGGGTGAACCAGTCCATGGTGCAGCCAGAAATCAACCCTGGAAACTTCAGGGATCTGGAGCGAAACTTCTGCCCCACCTGTGAAGGAGAATAGCTGAGTTCCATGAATGTATGCATGTGTACGGTAACGGTTTAAAATTGGCCTGCATTTAACACAACCAATAAAGGACATTAAAGAATGAAAATACAGTAGGTGACAATGTAGTCAAATAAATAAATAACACAAAGGATCTTTTGGGTAACGAATACACACATTTTTAACCTACCGGTGAAAAGCAAAGAACTACATGAAGATTCTTTCTTGACCGGGATATGAAATAGTCATAAAGATTGTCAAACGTTGGTGGAACACGAGGAAACTCCTTTTTCATCTTAGGGATCAGGTTCTGGGTAATCTCTGTGATCTCATCTTTAGCAAAAAGGTTGCTGACCTGCACACAGTTAATTCACAATCAGGACCACAATCAGGATTCTGTCTGACATCTCTGTTTCTGTGATATAGGAATGATTTATTGTTTCAATAAGAATAAATATAATAAGTTTGCAATTGCATTGTCTAAATGCAGACTTTTAAAGACATCAAACATTTCGTTGAAGTGACTTCTCACCTCTCCAGAAGACAGAACATTGTTAAGGAACTCAAGGAAGGCTTCATCTTTTATTTCATTATCCGTAAAGATGAAGGTGATCCCTTTTCCGTCAGCCCCAGCTGTTTTATACAACACTTTTAGGTCATCCATGAAATTACTTACGTTGTATGTTCTGATTAAAAAAAACAAAACATGCCAGTGTAAGACACCATCCCTCAGCATATCCTGTATGTGTAACTGCAGTAAGACAATGACAAATTCACAATTTCTGACAACTGTTACTCACTGGTCCTTTAAATATGACATGAAAGAACCTCATGGTTAGCCTTTCTACAAACATTTTACAACACAATTACATAGACTTCACATTATTCACAACCATATCTAGTTAATTCCTCTTCCAAGATGCCTTACTAATGCTGACAGCAGTTTTCTTATTTGTTTCTGTTTTTTACTTTGTCAGTGTGATCTGGAAGATGTTGTATCCAGCTATGTATGAGGCCAGGCGAGTCAGGCTCTGTTTCCCTGATCCTCCGACTCCCACAAGCATGGCATTACCATTGTCAGTTCGAATGATTCGTGAGATCTGTAGAAAGGCAAATATCAAATAAATCAGAATTATCTACAGCTTACTCTACAGGATATGGATCAGTTACATTGGCTTTTAGTCTGACCTTGACCAGATGAGTCATGGCATCCGTAAAGAAAACCAGATCTAGGCTGGAGCCTCTTATGACCTCATTGTGTTGGGCCTGATACATCATCAGTTTTTCTGATAAGAACTCAAAATTTGGCACCTGGAAGAATGTTATCTCAGTTGATAACAGTTTTGTACATTTACAGTACAAATATACAAAGGCCTAAATTCAAAGTTCATACCAGTTCATAAATTTTGGGGGCATCAAAACAGGCATCATCTTCTTCTTCTCCAGTGGGCTCAGGCGCCTCTCGCAGGAAATCCACAAAGTATGGCTCAGGGTGAAGTTCTGGGACAAGGCTGGGGTCAACATGCTCTTGAATCACACGAGTGACAGCCTTCTCAAACCAATCTCTGTCCTCAGAGCAAATAAACCTATAGCAAAACAATGTTTCAGTTTGACTTTTTGCCATTTGTGTTGTACTTAAAAGGGGATTTATTGTATGGAAGCACTGTACCTGTCAGCAATCACCCTTGTACATTCACTCTTGAAAAGTGCCAAGAGAGTGAGGATATCATTACACTCCTCGGCCTTAATGTTTAACATTCCTTGCCATATCCTAGACAAGTCTCTCAAATTGAAGATGTAGTGGAACTTCGAAGGTGTAGGAAGCATTTTTACCTTCAATGTGAAATTATAAAATCAGGTCATGTCTTTAATGACATTGATAAATCTATCTCTTTAATCAATTTCACATCATCTTTAAGTGATTACCTTTGTCCACTGCCATACAATCCTACCAGCAGACACAAGACGCTTCACCATGTCTGAAATCTCAGGATTGAATTTCCTGCATGTATCGAAATATCCACAGCCAATAACACCTGCAGAAAAAGAGCATGAAAAAAATAATTGATTTGTACAATGTGAAGTAAGGGTGCTCCGATGAGGGTTTTTTGGGTCGATCGCTTGCAGCTGTATCAGCAGATACCAATCACTGGGTCTATCCGAAGTCTTTGTTTATTGTGTAGTCTTATTTATTTAACTATTCTTAACAATGAGCTAAGAAACATCATAAATTGACAACTAATTTATAGGCAGGCAACATGTGCCACATATCCCACTCTTTCTCTTAGAGACACAACTTAAACCATACCAGCCTACACTTGGTTAGTGGAAACAGCTAAGGATGACAGTGGAACTGTGGCAGGGATCAGGCTTGGATATATTTAGATTTCTAGTTTAATTCTACTTTATTCCTAACCATATTTAGTGCTTACTCTCAAACTACTTTAATCTGCATTTTCCATTAAATTTCCCTCCCCCTCTGTCTCACACACATCGGCTTGCCCCGCCCGCCTCTTTCTGCTTCTCTCCCCATGTATTACACAGGCTGTATGTATCTGCACTGTTCACTTTCTTGGTCAGCAATATGTTTTATAAAGTCCTCCAAGAAACACAATTTACGTTTTGGATTGTTTCCACAACAGCAGGTGAGCCACATATGGAAATGGCTTGTTAATGACACTACCTAATGTAATGTATCTCTCTTTCTGTTTCTCTGCAAAACGCTAAATCAGTCGGCAGTCGTTAATATACTGGGCGGTTTGCAAGTAAATCTACGTGTATATATTGTTTATAGAGATAGCTGATCAATCTATTCAGAGCAAATATTGACCGATAACCATCAGTGACTGATCAATCGGAGCACCCTTAACATAAAGTAAGCAAAAAAAAAAAGGAATAATTTAGAGACAGCTACCAAAGATCTTATCAATGGATGTGTTGGATGGTAGAGTACAGTTGAAGACTGTAAATTGTCTCTTCAGTCTTTGTGGGATGTCGTTTCTCCCACCACCAGGGTGAATCATGGCAGCCAGTATCTGTACGTCCACAATAGTAGTGAAGTCTCCTGGCTTGTCCAGATTGTACATGCCAATCATTTCCATCATCTGACGTACTATCTCATTGGTGATCTGGTTGGACAGTTACATACCGTAGTTACTCAGACTAAACATGAAAAAGTAAATTTATTAAAACAAACCCTACTATATATAATAAACACCTGATCTCCCCATTCATTGACTACAGGCATGTTGATATCATCAATGAATACTGTCATCCTGCGTCCCCCTGGGGGTCCATAGGTGCTGCCAATTCTTTTCTCGATGTAGCTTTCCACTATTCGCTGTAATGGAAAAAAATGCTTTTGCAATCGAAAGACAATTCAGAAATGTACAATGCCATGCATAGAGAACATGATAAATATTCTACCTGAAACATCATGGGTTCTGTCGCAGATGAGAAGTTTAGGGACTTGGACAGATCTGTTTCGGGATCGTATTTTTTTGTGTAGCTTTTTATCATTACTGTCTTAGCTGTCCCTTGTTCACCAATAAGCAGCACAGCCTATACAAACACAATGTTCATCTTTCACAGACATACTTTGAAGCAAAAAAGTAGTTATGTTTTGTATAAAAAATACTTATGTTATTTTAAAAAGAGATAAGATTACCTTGCGTTGTTTGGCAATAGTTTCTAGCAGGAAAGAGGTTCTTGTGTTATCCACATTTGGCACAAGGATCGAGGCATAGTCTGGCACATGGTCAGTTGGATAGACATATTCCCCCACATGGTTATTCCAATGACACCATTCACCTGAAATAGAAGTCGCCATACATTTAGTCGTATGCCCACGATAAAACATTGCTTCAAATACTTAAAAGACTTAAAAATAACAGACAAAGACTTTAAAGAGGTGATATTTAATGCATAAAATAACTGTACCGTTTGGGTTGACCATATATTCAAAAATAGTCTCTCCTGGCCGTGTTTGAGGCCCATCAATTCTGCTGTCATGAGCTCTGATGTAAGCCTCCAGTTTGTCCCTATCCTCTAACTCCAAAAGGGCTCCTAGGCTCCACATCAGGCAGAAGACAAAGAGGCGTTCAAGATGATTGCTACCAGCCAAGCCCCCTGTCTCCTTGGTTGGGATGAGGCCCTCCAGCAGATTCACAGACTAAAAGGGGATCATATTCAAATAATTCATAGTTAAATGAAACTGGTTTAGAACCATCATCTAAATTTGTCTTCTTTTCTAGATACATACCTGCATTATATAGTTGCACTCCAATAGCTCCATTTTAGGTTTAAGATTCTGCTTCATATACAAGTAAGCATCCTCAAATATCTTGTCATATAAACTCAGAATGCTCTCTGCCTCTGTTGCATTGCGCTTGTTAGCCCATCCCTACAAAACAAATAACATAGCTCATGAGTAGTCAATTGTGAAAGAAGTAGTTTCTTTTCGTCAAAAACTCGCTCCTTTGATGATTTAACAAAACAACTGTACCTGGAGTATGGGTTGCCAGGTGAGAGCTGAGGAGCTCATGAAGACCATACCCACCCGGGACACAGTAGCAGGGGATGCATTATCCATGTTGTGCACCTCAAACACCAGCTTGCAGGATGGAGACATGGTGATGCGGTCACCATTAGCCAGGGTCAATGTTTTGTTATCATCCAGCACAGAGTTGAGGTTCTCAATCCATATAGCATCCACAGGGCCATCCAGCACAATCCATATGAACTCTCCTGAAGTGTACACATTTCAAAACCATCACAGTTTAATCCAGTTTCTCAATTCTTAAAACTCCCACACTCACACATTTTCAGTTACTCACTCTGTTATTCTGTCTCAAGGATAGCCCCTCTGTTTATACAGGCAGTTTTTAATTAATTAGTTTAAATGTGTTACAAACCTTTCTTGGCTTTAAGTGTTCTCCTCCACAGAGTGGAAAAGATCCCATCAGTCCAATCGTTGGTGGCTGTATCAAGACGACCGAACATCTGTGGTGCAGTGATCGCTTTGGGGTTCATGCGCATCTCCCTGTGTGGGGCTGCACATTCAGATAAAGCTCGCATGAGAATGTTGATGACCGCGGTCTTCCCAGCTCCACTTGGGCCCAAAGTCATCAGGCCATGACGCACTTGTGAAGCCTCATAGAGCTGTTAGTGACAGTAACATATCAGTAATGTATAAAACAAAACTAGCTTCATAGGACACAAAACACAACGGCAGCTTAACATGCAGAGATTCTGAGTACCTGAACCAGCTTGAGGTTCCACGGTGGGTGGTTGACAATACCAGCCAACTCGACTTGATGGGCAACAGCAGCTTGAAGTTCAACATATGTGCTGTTATCCAGCTGAATACCAGGGAATAGGTCATTGATCAGACTAAGGAAGAGGGGCTCATCCTCATCCACCTGAAATATAAAGAGAGATTTAGATTCACAGTATCAGCCCACACAGTACAATATCTCCAAAATGTATTACATTATTCCTGATGGTAAACACTGAGATCCTGTCATACCAGTTTAGAGAGATTCATGTCACGTAGCACTCTCATGACAGTGCTGGCCTCTGAGTCATCAGGTCGTGCTCTTTTACTGGCTCCCAAAGTTCTTAACACAGACAGGATGTTCCTCAGGCCAAAGTCATAGTGGACCTGACAAATATTGGAGGTGTGTCAGCAGATTATTATTCATTCAAAATAATAATTAAGCACTAGCCTCAACATTCTCACCTGTTTTGTTAGTTGTTCTTCACACAGTTTATAAAGAACAAAGAACTTCTGAGCTAAGAGGACGTTCTCATTGAATCCACAACTGGCTAGTTTCACTCTCATGATGATCTGCCAAAGACAACAAGTGCAGTCATTAAGACTAGAACAAAAGGAAAAATATTCCTTTCCAGGGAAAGTAGCCCTGACCCACCTGCCTGTCTGGTACCATCATAGACACTGTCCTGAACTGCACTTTTAAGTTTTCAGGAAGTTCCTGACGACCAGCATATCCAGGGTTCTAGATATGGGATGACAACACATTATCTAGAGTATATGTAATGTTTTCTACCTAGTTTTAAGGTGTTTCTTATAGGATTCCTGTGCATTTGTGTATCCTACCATAGTGATAAACAAGCCAAACTCTGGATTCAGATTCACACAGTCTCCATCAGTAAAGATGAAAGTGCTTTTGTGTTTCTTGCGTGCCATCAGAACAATGTAGATCTGTTGAGCAGCAACAGAAAGCACTGGCAGGTCGATTCTGTTGAACTCATCAAAGCAGCCCCAGGACCCTGACTGTGCCAGGCCTGAAAAAAAGAACACATCATGAGATAACTGAAATTGTATCAGTTGGATCAATTGTTTCATTGCTTTGGATACCTTTGTATATCCTGCCAAGTCCTCGGAAGTCCATCTGGTCCGAGCAGTTGAACACCACCACATACTTGCCAAGGCAGCGACCCATGTCTTTAGTGGTTTCTGTCTTCCCTGTGCCGGCTGGCCCTGCAGGGGCTCCTCCCATGCTCATGCCCAGAGCCTGGGACAATGTGATATAACATCTGCAGATAAAAAGCAGTTAACTTAGAAACCCTGTATGAAAAGTTACTTAAATTATTAAGCAATCTTCTCTTGCCTGTCAGTCAGAGGGGTGATTACGAGACGGTCGGTGCAGCCTAGGAACTCATTCTGATAAATGAAGTCGACATTAGTAATAGACACAAGGACCTTATCCAGGTCCTCTTTGTAGTAAAATCTGCTCTGCTTCAGCCATTCAAAGTCACTGATAGACTTTATACGCTTTTTTACCTGAGGACAAAGTAGGACATTATTCTAAATGTGTTGCATAAATAACAATAACAGTCAGTTAACCAGTCTAAAAGGATCCATGACATGAATAAGATTTTTTCAAAGAACCTACTAGGTCATTAAATATATCACTCTGGTGCACATGGATTGTGACGAGCGTCTCATATTTGACTCTGTCAAATTTGCTGAGGTCATAAGTAGTTTGTTTAATGAGTGTGGTAAGTAGATTTAGGAATTTCTTTTTGGTTAATGGCATGATCTCCTTGTCATCTTCAGCATTTTGCAGTGCTTCTTCTGCATCTCTTGTCCAAAGCATCTGGATTCCCAGCAAGCCCACCTAAAAAAGTAAGAGCAAAATGATGAATAAAAAGATGCATCTCTGGAAATTAATTATCTAAATGTAACTCGAACGTATGAGCTAATCGAGCATCTATAAAGAGCTGTGGTCTGAAGGTTGACAGCTGTTGTCATGGTTGTAACTGTTGTTTATGGTATCAGACTTAAGCAATGGAGAAAATTGTACTCATAATCATAATCCTAGTACACCTAACATGCCTTGATATCTTAACATAACAAAGGTATTTGTTATGTTAAGATGCCACTAAGCATGACAATTGTCAACATATTAAACATTTTCACTGACAGCTGCAATACTGTCTTTTGACCTGTGCTTGGAACTTGTTGAGGAAAGAGAGAAGATCGAAGTCTTCATCGCTGATCTCTAGATCTGAAGCTTTGATAACAGAGTGTAACGAAGCCTGCTGTTGTAACAACAGCTCATCCAGCCAGAGCTCCACTGGTCCCTGTGCCATGACAGGAACGTCCAGCTAAAACCATAAAACACATATTACTATATTATACTATACTTGTGTACAATTTTACAGTCGTTCTTCACAAGCAAAACATGCAGAATTACATTCCAATGTAATTAGCTTTACATACCAGTAGTTTTTCTCCCTCTTGTGAAATAACAGCCATAATCTTGTCATACTCTTTTCCGTGAAATTCAGCTTCATTAACATTGTCAAACACTCCAAGTAGATGTGCCTGAAAAAAATAATTGTACCTAAAATTAGTTTTATTGCATGTATTTACCAAGCAAGTTCAAGAAATCAGCATGTCAATATAACTGATCACTACTTTTTACATTTTGCATAGTTTATCCGCTGACAATCTGTCACTATAAAAAGAAAGTCAAAGAACTTATGAACCAGATGTTTTTCATTTAAAAAGTGCAGTAATATGAAAGAAGTTTCTAACCTGAATTGTGTGAGAATCACTGGCTTGTCCAAGGATTTCCAAGAGGGCCGGATCAGACACAAAGAAGAACCGTGGGAACAGGAGCCTCTTTTTCTCAAGGTACCTGTTGAGTTAGATCACATCATCTTCACTGTACACATCGTCTCCATCAACTGTAGCAGGAAAGCTAGGGCCTGTCATCCTTGGTTATCTTTTCTTTTTTGGTCTGAAGCATTTAAAAGGCAGGAGGGTAACCAAAATTAAATGAATGGGAAAATATATATATATATATTTTTTTTTTTACAAAAGATGCAAGAACAATTAAATTTGATAGAACCAACTGTAAAGTTACTTTGTAATGAGGATGTTTCAAAGTAACCACACTTTTATGGTGCTTGAATCTATCAAACAGCAGTGTTTCGGTTTAGAAAAACACAGAGCAGCAATTTGCAGGAAAACCAGGGGAGGTCACAGAAATTAAAATACAGCTGCACTAACAAGGCAGAACTATTTAAAAGAGTGTTTAGAAAATTGTTTTAGCCCCTCAGATGTTCTAACAAAAAGCAACAAACTATAAAAAGTTGTTGACAAAGCATACCCTGCAAGAGATTTCTGACAGAACTCCAGCTGTTTCTGAAGATCTGGCAGCAGCTGTGCCAGAGTTGGATCACCCACACAGCACTCTACCACATTTGGGACCTTTTGGGCTCGCTGCATTATTGTTATCCAGGCCTTGTCAATGTTTTGAAAACGTTTTGCTTCCTACATTGGGAAAAATAAAATAATTTTTTTATAATTATAATTATTTTTATATTTTACTAAGGAAGAGCTCAACATTATAATTTTCAGAGTATTAAGATATACCTGTGGCAGGTCTTTGGCGATGTCACCCCCAACAAACACAGCCTCCAAATAGATCCACAGGTTTTGCACAATAATCCATTGTTCAATGACATCAGATGATGTTGAAAGCTTGAAGACCCAATCCTGGATCTCTGGTTTGTAGAAGGCACTGTACCTGTAAAAGGCAGACAATGACACAAGTACCTTAAGACACCACAAGCTTCTGTGTGTACACTACGTCTGAAAGATACCTTGAGTAAATACAGCCAACTGCATCAATACTTTATTTTTCTCTTTGATCAGTTACAGTCACATCAATAGCAGTTTTTTCCCTACTTGGTGGTAAATACTGATTTTGGTCAGTGTTTTGAAATCTCATTTGTTAATAATTAAGAGTCAGTGTTTGCTATGTTGTACCTGTTGCTCAGCAGTGACCCCAGAACCATTAGGCTATCCTCCAGAAAGGTCAGGATCTCTGCTGTATCTGCCCCTTTTAGCATCAGTTCTCCTCTATCCTTGAATGTATTCCGGCTCAGGATCTGGCTGGACCACACTTCTTTGACTTGTGACAACTTGGCCTCAATATCCTTCTCCTTCACAGCCGATATGCAGATGTCCTACAAATGTCCGTGCAAAAAAAGCAAAGAAAAAAGGCAATCTCATATTTTATCTTATTATGAACAAAGTAATAAATATTAAAATATTGTGCTTAGAAATTTGGGCAGATTGTAACCACACTCCCAGCAAACCTCAATATCGTCCTTGTACTTCAACAGAGGTGCTTCCATGATGTTCTGAAGCATAAACGTTTTGGACTCCACCTCAAATTGGTGCCCAGTCAAGTCTGTGATCCGGTCCCAGTGTCTCCTCATCATAGATTTGTTTGCCATCATCTCAAGCAGGGGGCATGACTCACTGAAATTATCGATTGTCTTTTTCAGGTCTAGGAAGGCTTGCCAGTCCTTCAGTCCTTTTGGTAGCTTTCGGCACCTAGAAGTGGGGAAAATCATTGATGTATGAAAAAATATAGTTGCAGTTTTTGTTGTCACTACCTTCATTTTAATACTTTTACCTTACAGCAATTAAGAGAGATACTACTGTATTAAGTTTGGTAAAGTTTTCACATTGGTACATACCTACCTAAAAGCAAAGTTGTTCAATTGTATAATGAATTAGTCAAAAGCAAATTGTTAGGTGAAAAGTAAGGTGGGGAGAATAGAACAGAAATTACCGGTTCTGAAATTCCAAAAGTTCTGCATTGATCTTCTCAATATCCACATTTGTCCACAGAATGCCATAGTATCCTTTAATCTTACTCATCACTGTATCATATAAGCCATAGAGTTTCTGTAGCAGGTCAAGCTCTTTTCTGGGGTAATCAAAAGATATTATGGCTTAGTTGGAATACATTATAAAATACTGTAAAGATTAACACCATAACTAAGTATTAACAAAATTTTCATTTGTTTTAGTAGTGTAGGGTATGCTTTTGTAGAGTGGTAACACACTTTTTCTTTTGAAGACAGTCATACTCTGTGACTGGCAAGCCAAGAAGCTGCTCCCCAGAGGTATATGTGTTGAAATTTCTCCACAGTTCTTCAAATCTAGCCTGAGTAAAAGTAAAGTAAAATGCTGATATATATATTTGTATTTTTATTTACTAGAAAAACAACTAGTTAAAAAATACATTAATTAAATTAAACATTGCGAGACCAAACAAACAGAACAAACTAAAATCACCATCATCAAAAATGTGAGTGGACATAAATATTATTATATAAATATTATATATTTTTATTATATAAGAAATGACATCCATTTGAACCCTTTGCCCTTGAGCTCTGCTACTTTTGTATTAAGCTCCTTGAATTGGTGTCTTATGAGCTGAAAGTTAGCTGAAAGGTAAAAAATTAATAGCAGTAGTAAAAAATATGGAAGGACAAAAACTTAGAAATAAAAATTACACCTAAATCAGCTAAATATCAAGCCTAATCAGCCACCAGGATTTTCTTTATTGTGAAAGCTGCAAGCCCAACATTGTAACCAGTATATAGGGTGACAGACAGTGTTACCTGACACACTTGGAGCCTGCGGCTGGCTTCTTGAGGAGCTATTCCATTGACCATGGGGCCTTCCTAAAAAGCGAAATTGTACAAGAATTGATTAATCGATTCATTTAAATGTATAGACTGAAAATTGCTAAAACTTAAAGATTCGTAGATTACTTACTGATTCATATTTTTCCATAAAAGTGTCAACATTATTTTGGAAAATGGCAACACCATCCACAAGGTTTTGTTTGAACTTGGGCTGCTTACGAACAAGCTCGTCCTGCACTGATCTCTGGGGAAGTCAGGAATAAAAAACCAAGATCACATATGAGTTACAGAAGAACAAAAGTAAAAATCCCAAAGCAAAACTGCATAAATATAATACTTACAGCTTGAGACTGAAGCTGTATGAAGAAATGTCTCAGATTGTGCACCCCCTCTGTTTCTCTTTTGGTCACCTCTGCTTCATATTTAGTCAACATTTCAAAGGCTTCCTGTATAATATAACATCCTCATAAGATGGTTATTTGACAGTTTTTAATGTATGACTTCAAATAGACAAAAATAGAAAAACATATATTTCTGAACCAACTATGACAATCTGCAAACTTTATGAGCACACAAATGTGAAACAGAGCACATGGACCATAATTTTCTCATAAAAGTATTTGATAAGTTTCACTAAAAATGCCAGTAGATCATGCAAAGCCAGAAATGTATCTATCATAAACTTTCTTCAGTCGCACACAAGATTTCTCCATATTCCAAGTCTGGAAACCTAACAAAAGTTTAAATTCTGTCTGTGAGTCCAATTTGGTATGCTACTTGATCAGAATATATCTATTTGTTTCAGTGAGACCACTGGGTTGGCACAGCAGGGGTCTCAACGCAGAAAGGCAAAAAAAACTAAAACAACTGACGTTAACCCTGGCTCAAAACTTGTTGCAACAAAATACGTCATCTGACAATGCACTGCGTTGGTCAATCAAATCTGATAAAATGATTGCTGCCATAAAATCTTTTCATAGTCGTAAAAAAATTCTCATAGTATGTGTTTTGGTATTTTAAGCTTTAAATTCACTATTTTACTAAAACTTGGATCATATTACATCCTCTCGCCAGGACCTGTGGCCCTATGCACTCCTTTCAGTATGTGTGTTTTTGTATGCGGTACATATTTTTGATCTGTACACCATTGTAGTTATAGACTACACTTACAGGCTATAGCCATAAAAATGATTGTGCTATTCATACCTCAATGGAAATCAATGTCATATCAGTTTGTATTTCAGCATCCCGAAGCTTAGACAGGGCCTCCATGGCACGACGCACATCTTCCAGATTAGTCACAGGATGAGAGAGTTTTCTGCTGTATTTGTTAGTATGCATGCTGGTGTCAATCATTTTCTTCTTGTACTTCTCCTTCAGGTATTTGCACAACAGTTTCTTCCAAGCTTTGGTCTCAGCTCTCAAGGACTTCCTTAATGGCTCTTTAACAAGAAACACAATGTGCAGTGCATAATTTGCACTCCTCCACTCAAACACACACAGTTCTCGAACCAGACACAACCCAAAAGCGATAGGTGAAGGTAAAAAGGTAATGAGAAAGACAGTTTATGTGTTTTTTAAGATTAAAGTGTATCATTTCTAAATTTCAACCACATTATTATAAAATTAACTATCATGATATGATTAGATAAGATTAAAAAAAATTATATCAATACACACGCCTTAAATGTATGAATATCAACTGATTAAACTGAAACAATTTCTATAAAATCATATTTCCTATAACAAAGATGATGTTGCCTCTTGGAGCAGAAGATTTCTTGTTGATAGAATTACATTTTATGTAAACATCTGATGACATTTATGATTATGTGGTTGCTGTCTTGAACATATTACAGCTCCCTCACCTGTTGACAATTCAGTAAACCCCAAAACAATGATGGGTTTGATATCATCAATTTCTTCTTCGGCTGAGTCATAGCGATGGAGTTCAGATTTGATCTGGATCAAAGATGGATTTCTGTCCATGAATTCCTTTTAAAAGATAATAATAATGTTAATATTATAGGAAAAATTATATTTCTGGTAAAAAATTCAACGTTAGAGGAAAACTAGCCTTGACTTTGAGGTTCTTGTCCTCATCCCAGATCCCTCTGAAAGGACTGAACTGCTTCAGGACATCAGCTGCTTCATCTTTCTGGGAGCTGACTGCTGATTTTAGAATGACCACAACCTTTTTCACGTCCTTGTGTTCAATAACTCTGTGATGAACATTTTCTTTTTCTCCACCTATGAAATTATCACAAACAGGCAAACACAAATTACCCAAGATTGTTCTTGACAAACGTCACACATTAAATGAAAAAAGTAATTTTTTTAAGGGCTGTACGCAACTTTGATTGATACTGACCATGTCACAAGACTTTTTATAAGATTTTATTATACAGTGGACTGTCAGATTTAATAGGATTAAATAATACAATTAATATATTCTCTTTCTGAATTTCTTAAAACAAAGAAATCTACAAATGAATAACTTCATCAACTTAAACTAACGTTATATAATTTGGTTTCATATTAAGAAGAGATGCTCATATTTTCATGACATCTTAGGACATAAGTCATTCTGTCAACTTTCTGTCTGCATTTTCAGGCTTTTCTTCATCGATGTGTGTGCTGACAATGACCTACCTTTGTTTTTTGTGGGATCGTGACAGTACTCCCGCTGCCATGCTACCCTCTTGCTAGCTTCCAACACCAAGTCTATTAGGTGATTTATGGCCTGTTGATTCTCATCTATAGTGGGAATTATCACCTGATGACAACAAATATCAGAGAGAGAGGAAAAAAAATGTCTGTTTAACAAAGCTGGAAAGGAATTCAATATTACCCTTCTCCCTTACAAAGGTAATTAGGGTGAAATGGAGTCAGTCGCAAGTTAATAAAAGAAACTCACCACGTTGGATTTAACCAACTGGACTTCAGATTTCATAAGTGAGACCTTCTCAGACTCAGACGTTCTCATCTGGTGATGTCTTATTAATGTCAATCTGTAAAAGATTATATCATTCCATTGGCCTTTAAAAAAAACAAAAACAAATACTGACAAACACAGAAATACTTACTGAGTGCCACAAATTCTCCTTTTTAGGGTCTCCAGGGATAACTTGGTTGATTTGACCAGTGCATCTAATACCCTTGCACTGAAGTATTCATAAAGCTTCTTAAACTCCTGAAATTAATATTTTTATTTGAAGCATTAAACCATTGGTAGGTATATTGTGTAAGATAATTGTTTTGCTTTTAGTAAGAAAACACACCCTTTCAAACTGGATTGCTTTATCTTTATCTGGACCTCCTAAATTCATTCCCTCATCCTCATTGGGGGTCTTCTGACTCTCCTGTGAGAATGTCACAGTCCTCCGTCCTAAAATGTTCACAGGGTGAATTAAAACAGATACACTTGCATACATATAAAATATTTAAATGTTGGATGCTGTACAACTGTTATTTACTTCAGTCTAAATACTTCTATATTATTTCCATTTGTGTACAATATTTAAAACTTGGACTTAGGAGCACCTGGAACAGGTTCCTCTACAGTCTTCCTGGTGCCTTCTGATTCATAAATGGCACTGAACACATTACCGAGCTCCTTTACTGCTTCTTTAACACAACTACATTTGTAGTCCAATGTCTCTGCCTGCTCCTTACACTGATCCTAAAAAAAAAAAAATATATGAGTGGGTTAGTGAACTAGACTTAATTCATCACTTCTTTGAAAGAGCAAATTAAAAACAAAAACCTGCAATGACTTATTTTTTGCCACTTGGGGCCAGGGAAAACACGTTTTACATATCTGCACCTTTTTAAGTTAATATGGCAAATTAGTTGGCGAACAGTTGACTTTTCACAACCACCAGTAATGGAGCAACATTGTAATTAATTTTGAGTCATGTTTCTGGCTACCTTATAAATGAAAGTGTGAAAATAAATAATAAAATAATACGTGAAAAAAAACCTCACATTAAATTATTAGATTAAAGATTAAAATAAGATGGTGATCAACAAAAGTGACATATAATTAGTCCATACCTCATTACGTTCAATCAAGTGCTGAAATGAGGATGCATGGTCTTCTGGAAGCTCAATCAGCACAGTTTCTGAGATGTCTTTAAGGACATCATCAATGTGTATCTTACAGATATCCTTGACCTGAAAAAAGAAACATGGCATTTAGAAACATAGCCCTTGAACAATAGTCTTGTTATGCATATCTAAAGAGTGACAGAGGTTTGCTGACTGGTGGTTACAATGTTAAAAGATATTTTTTACATTGCTGATCCACAACCATTCATCACAGGCTATTAATAAGCCCTCTGAACAACATGGAATTAAACATACTAATGAGCTTTGGTGCTATTTTTAACCGTACATTACTATATTTGATTTTATTGCAATGATTTTATATCCATATCTGAAAAGGAAAGATAACTAACATTTTGCTCATGGCTGTCATTGAGTACCGTACCTTCTTTACAAGATGTTTGAGCTCAAACAAAGCAGTGTCAACATTTTGGAAGAACTTGTCTAGGAGGAAGGATGACCAGGTGAGCAGCACTGACCCATGGCGAAGCATAGACTCCACCTAGTAATTTACCAAAAACATAATAGCTAAAAATGAGCAACTCAGGAAGCACTGATTAAAAAACAAAAACAAAAAAAGTGTGGAACGTATCATAAGTTGAAATATTTATATTTACATTTATGGGAACATTTTGATATTTTACAATTTAGTTCAATTTTCAACTTTTAAATGTAATGTATTTACAAACTGTTTACATTTTTTATTTTTGAAGCCATCAAGCTGGTGAACTCCGCAGGTATGCTCTCACAGGTGGATTCATAATCTGCCAAAATTGTCTATAAAAACAAATAAAGCCGAGAAGTCATTTTGTATTAAGGTAACCCAAACTTAATAAATTAATAAAAAATAGTTTTTATTAACCTGTAGTCGGAGGTGATGGGCGTTTAGTTTGCTTTCCAACTTGACCAGATGCAAAGCCTGCTTTGGAACCGCCAGACTCATCTTCAACAAACACTTAGCCTCCCGAATGACCTCAGTTACTTTAGGATCAAAGTTGACAACTAATTTCCCAGTCTTTGGGTGACGAACCAGCAGTGTAATGTTCAAGACTGTTATGAAGTTGAATAGGGAGAAAGTATTTGGAATGAATATTAACAGAATTCCACGATGCAACCTAACAAGGGACATTGTGTGTCATCAATATATTAAGTCAGAGCCAACCAACCATAATCTAGTTTTGACACTTCACCCATCCATGCTCTGTGGTAAGCCGACTCAAACTTCACTAACGCAGCTGCAGTTTGATTGTACATTTTAACCACACCTTGTCCCTCAGGGCTGCACAGAATGTCCGAGTTCTTCTATGGACAGATAAATTAAACATTAAAATACTTCTAGACAAAAGTGATTTCAGTTGTATTGGTGGGAGAAATGTAGGCTTACTTGTATGTATGATATGGGTTCCTCTATTTTTTTGTAGAGGTGCCTGGCCCAATCAATCCTTCCAGCCACGTGAGGCATGTTTCTAGCTAATGGGGGATCATCTCGCTGTTTGTCATAGACCTGCAAAGAAAAGGGCATGAGTAGATCTGTTAATCAAAAACATCCATATTTGAAATACATACATACATTTATATTTTATTCTTAGTATCTATTCAAGCATGAAAAATGTATACCTTTTTCACAAACTCTACTTCTGAGGCATAATGCTGAAGAATACGACCCAAGAGTTTGGAAATTTCTGTGTCAAGACAGGGAATGTTCAGCTTCTGAAAACTAAACATAGAGGAATTTATGAGATATTTGTTAGACTTTTCTGATTACAATGCCAAATCACCAACAGTTAAATAATTACAGTAAAGTGCAATCTTTAGATTACACTACTGTACCACATTATACTTGCCGTTGTATTAAGCACAGAGCTTGCTGAGATGAGATGATGTTTGAGAAGCATGAATTCATAAATGACCGCAGCTGTTTCTGTAGATAAGAAGATCAACATTGGAAACAATACTCAATATATAAGTGGGAGACACTAGAACCTACGTTCATCACAGATTATAAACATAAGGAAATTATATACATACCTCAATGTGGCTGATTTGAACCTTGAACTTAGCAAAATCTGTTTCGAATTCAGCTATCCGTGGAGCCAACATATCATACTGCTTTCTTTTCAGATTCATGGATTCTGTGTGGAATTGTCTGGCTAGAATATCAATGCCCTCAATATTAGATTTTCCAAGAGATTTAAACGTCTTGAACACTGTAATTATATGTGTGATCTACAAAAGAAAATGCATATTGTTACTTGGCATGCCCTTGTGATAAGAATATGATTCAAATTTAAAAAGTTAGAGTGACCTGCACCTTTTCGAGTTGGTTGCAAAAGCTCTCAAACTTGCAAAATATCTGCATCTCTGAAACCTCAAAGGACCTCTTTCCAGATCTTTCCATTGTCTGTTTCTTTGTTTGCTGGAAGCAAGACTGATACTCTCGATACAAGCAGATACAGTCCTACCAAAGATAAAACATGAATGAAAACAGTTGCATGCTGATATCAACATGGGTTACATTAAAGCCTCTTCAATGATATCACAGATGTTATTCCTATAGGTTGATGTCAGGATCACCTTCATTTTGCGGATAATGACTTCAGCATCTTGGTCCCATATAAGACATGTGCCATTGTCAGTAATATATGATCTGCACGCTGTAACCATCTGATTCGTGACCTGGAAATGTTTTCAGGAACGAAATTTCAACGTTTCACAAAGTAAATCCTTAGATTTTTCTAAATACAACTTAGGTATACTTACTTATATACTTACTTTGATGAACAATTCAGATATCTTTTCATTTGTATTGTAGTACAATGAAACAGTGTAAATCATTTGAATGGCATTGATGACGTTTTGCACGCTTTCCATCATAGTGACCTGAAATCACACATCCATTTATATCAATATTATCTACAATATTCTGTCTCTGCAGAAATTATATTTTATTAACCTTACACTGAACATACATGTTCACTACTACTACTACTACACAGGGTGTAATTAATCCTTAATGTAGAATGTAAACAACACTACAAAATGACAAACATTGTCCATGACACTTAAGGCATTCTTTTTCACTTCTTCTTCTTTTAATCTGTTATTTTTACACACAGTACTTGAATTATGCTCCTACATCTTACTATATGTGTAAAATACAAATTTTCATTAATTACTAACAAATACAACCTTTCCTTAGACATTACTAGGTATTCATTACATCAAATGATGGATACATACCGGGCCACTGTTGTAAAGAGGTTGACAGACATTCTCCAGTGTGTTAAGGAATTTTACATTGTCTTTTGCCTCATTGGCACGGTCAGTTATTCTGGCATCCAGCTCCCGCCACAACTGCAAAGGTACATGGTTGGAAAGATTCCATTGTGATTCTTAAAAACTAACGTGTAATTCTTTTTTAATTTAAAGGTTACTGTACAAAAGTCCAAAATGATGTTTTCAGATTATAGAAAACTCCAAAGGTAAAATGGCTGTGTGTAAATGTGTAATGTCTTAGCTTGATAAAACAAAAAAGATCAAGAATCAATAATGATCTGGATTAGTTTTCTGTGGACGGACAAAAAATAACTAGAATCATTTTCAAACATTTTCTATCACATAGTTTACACATTTGTCTTGCTTTATTTTATACATAATGAATTAGACCATTTAACTTGGTCAAATCCAACAAAATCCTTGTAAAAGTGCTGCATAATAACTTTATATATTACTTTGTTGAAGTTGAACACTCAGTAATCAGTACCTTCATAATCTTGGAATGGCTGATGTGGAGCACCATTACCACTGCCTTACACTCTGGGCCTTTGATGTGATTGATGATGGAGTTGAACCTTGAAGACATTTTTTTCCAGTGTTCTAACTCACTCAGTGGACCTGCAGAATCATCCCCTTTTCTCAACCGGTCACTTTCTATCAGGACCTGATGATTATTGATACAGAAAAAGGTTACAAGTACTTTCTACAGGGCAGCAACTCAATCCAATAATCTACAATAAGAATCATTTAGGAAGTGTGCCCTAAAATGTCAAAACATGGGTTTCACAAAAAGGTTTTAAGTTCAATGCTTTCTACAGTTTCCACTTTTATTTGGATCAACAATATATGTTTTGACTGTATCTTAATGACACTGTATTGTTTGAGTGTTTTCTGTTCACATAATGTTGGTCGGCTGTTATATGAATATAAAATCTTGATTTTACCAACCTGCTCTATTTGCTTATACCACTGCATCAGAATTTCTTCCAGACTCTGCACCATGTCAAAGTTGGCAGCCGCAACTTTCATGTCTTCAAGGCAGGCCAGTTTAGAGAGGTCAATATCTGTCACTGTATTTATATGAACAATATTCTCATTGCTCATCTGGATGTCTGGAGTACAAACGAGAAAGTACAAGATTATCAAAACTACTTACAGGCAATCATTTGGTTAAAAGAATATAATTAACAGATTCTGTAACAAATTATTTTAAAGCAATCTTTGTTTAATTTGTCAAACAAAATGGTGAAGACATGTTACAGTTATAATGCCTGATATTTATACAACTGACAACCTTTAAAATGACTTACTGTCTAAGGAGTTAAGACAACGGTTTGTGGCGTACTTGAAGTTCTTTTTAAATTTTCCACCATGCCTACACTTATCTAACACACTCCCGTTTTGGCCTACATCAAGAGCAGGTAGCATCGCAAAGTTGGCAGCATTCTTTGTTCCTTTCAGGAGACCATCTCTGGTATCAACCATTGAAAAGAAGATCTCCTACAATCATCAAGACAAGAGCATCCATAGCTTAATCAAATTCAAAGGGGAATATAGTTAAAACTAGCTTAGTGCTAGTTAGTCAATTAATGATTTATTAGTCTCTATTTTTTTGTACAGATATATATCTACAGGACAAACTACTTACAAATGAAATGTTTTTATTCTTACATATTGCAACTTAGCGTAGAATGATTAATTATGATGTTAATCTTACAAAGAAGTGGTACAAATATGGCTTATTATGTAATAATCACAGCACAGCACTTAAAATACAATAATTCTAGGGGAAAAGAATTACACTTACAGAAACACGTTTCACATACACGACAGTCTTACCTCGTGGATGTTTTCTGAATTCACAGGAATGTCCACACTTGTCCGTGAGAAAGAGCAGCAAACACTTGAAGGGCATGTAGCATAAGATAAACTGGCTAACAGCAGCCTCAGTATTTTTTCTCCTTTGGCAGTCCCTGTGTATGAGCGTCCACACTCTGAAATCAAATCAAATTGATTTTGATGATGAAAAAGTGGAACTGACATTTATTCAATTATTCACTGCCGATATTGACGCTGCGTACTTAAGTTTGAACATTTACCAGTATGACAAATACATTCTTTTAAGTTTAGAAGACAAAGTAAAGACTAATTTATACTTTCATCTATCCATCCTATCAGTCCTATACAGTAACTAGAATGCCAGACCCGTGGGTTTTCTCTTAAGAATACAACTGTCCGCTTTGTAAATAATGCTATCATTATTGTTAGTTAAAGGTTATTCCAACTTGGCTTTTTTTATACTCTATTACAGACATCAAGTCAAGAAAATCAATGGAACAATTATTCAGGTTTCTGTGATATTAAAATTTTTCTGTTAGATTTCTGATATTTCAGTTTTATCAAAATTATATAGTGTAATCCCAGACCTAGATCCTATTTTAAACCAATATTAGACAGCATCTAGTACTAGAATAGGGACAGAATAATGACAGATAAATGAGGAATGCTGAAAATATAAGTCTTTCTAGATATATGCCTACCTATTCCTGGGACTTCCGACTCTTGGTACACAAAAGAAATGGATTTACAACCTCCTTTGGCGAAGAAATCATCAAAAGCGGCCAACTATGCAGCATGAAAATGAGGACAGAAATTATAAACTTTTTTAACACTAATGACATGGTAACAGAAGCATGAAAGACCAAAAACACAATATTCCTGTCATCTTAAAAGAAACATTTATGAAAACTTGCAACAACATAAACCTTTGCCATCAAACATGCCTTGTCAGAGTGAAACCTAAATGTGAACTCTGGCAAATAAAAATGTACGCAGTGCCTTTTTCTATTTCAACAAACTTATTTTTGGAACTGCTGGAAGCATGTGTGTAATGATATCTGGAAAGTAAAATGAGAAGGTACAACTGCCACATATTTTGACAAATGCAAAAAGGATTTCTTCATGTCAATGCTTTTGTTCCAGGTCTCTGAGAAAAAAAAGAAATTGTGGCCGCATTGGAAGACCAAACCGTCCAAAACCACTGGAATAATAATTTACCTCTCTTATAGAATATTCTGTGCATTGATTGTCAAATGAAAAGGGAAAAGCCAATGACAGTAACAACTCACAGATGAAGAATCTAAAATAAATTCCTCGACTGCTGTTGGCTCCAGGGACAGCTTGTCAGCCAGGATGTCAATCATGTACTTGTGTGTGGGGCCGAGGAGATTCTTTCGCTCTTCTCTTGCCTGCTTGTATTTAGCCTGAGGAAGACAAAGGTTGTAAACTGTCGTACATTTACTTGCACACATAAAAATGCTGTACCATATTTACACAAATACAACTGACTTTGTTTACTTGTATTCTGCAAACCTTTGTGTAAAGGTGTTAAATCCATTTACCTGACATTCATGCATCTTTGCCTTTGGATCATGGGCATCCATCATGAAGAGCTCAGGCAAACCACCCTTTGTGGTTTTAAAACTCTTTTCTTTTGATTATTCTCTCTGGATTAATTAAATACAAAAACAGTCACAGTTATTGGAACCTTGTGTACTTTTTTCCTGTAGTTTATAGCAAAATACACACAGTGACTTCTATGATGTAGAGGTGGTAATATCAGTAAGCTGATAAATTAGGGTTTTATCGTTAAAATGTGGCAGTTTTTAATCAAGCTGACATTCAGGATGGAAATAAAGTATAACCTTATAGTAACACTGACTACTATATACATATATAACTATAGATGTGTGGGGTGGGACCCAAATCAGTGGTACCGAACCGCAGGGTCGCCTGAGATCCACAGGGCGTTGCAAGGCCTTCTTAAATATAAGGGGCGTAAGAAAAACTTGAACAATATACACATTTAAGATCTAAACTTTGAAGACCTGCACACAAACTTCACACAGCCTCGTCCTGCATTAGAAAAATTACAAATACCTAATAGAGCAATGAGAAGAAACACCGAATCTGTCAAAAAAGAACCCTATTAAGTACATGTGTATGTTAGAAATACTAATGGAAAATGACAAAATACATAATACAGACAGATAATTGTATAAAAAGTTCCTAAAAATGTGTTTGTTTTACTTTTTTGGGTTAACTGTTAGGTTAATTGTACAGTTCATCAGTTGTTCTGTTCAGTTTGCTCTTAAGTTACATTTTTATTTTTTTTTAGATATTAATTAAAAAATGCGTGAAAATATAAAATAAAGATCACATTTTCGTTTTCTTTGTCAAGTGACCATGCTATAGGCGGGATAATGCCCTCAGATGTGTCCATAATTGGGAATTAATTAACGTTAGGGGACTTCCAGAGGCAACCGCTGCTCGTCGGACGGTTCTGGCCTGAAAGTTGTCCATTAATTGGACACCTGGTCGGACATTATCCCTCACGTTATCAGCGGTTATCAGTAACAAAACAAAAAGGTGCTTTAAGTAACGTTAAGTAGTTAAAAAGGTTGGGAACCAGTGCCATTGTCTAACAGTACCAGCAGTTGAAACACTAACAGTTACGTAACGTCAACGTTTATTGGCTGGCTAACGTTCACCAACCGTTAAACTTGACGTTATGTATTAATACCGTTGAAAAAGTATTACAAAAAAAAAAAAAACTTGTGTAAAATTAAGTAAAATAAAAGTCAGTTAACATACTTTGGTGTAATAGGTATGAAATTGCTTCCAGTTACAAGGTTAGCGTTGGTTGATAGAGGTCAACCTACTGCTAGCATTGATATTGTGATAACCGTTAGCAAACTCTCAGACATTTTGCTATTAACGTTAGTTTGGTAAATATCTTACCGGGTTAACTTGACATTATATTTTCTGCCCTTAGCAAAACTTACCAAAACTCAAAGCCGACAAAACTGGAAAGGCCTCCTGGTCACATTTTCTCTTGTTTGCTGTTTTTGTTTCTTTTAGAAGAGACTTCGCTGTTTCTGTCTTAGTGACCGCTGACGGTGAAATCCAGCCGTTACCTGCCGTTACCTGCCGTTATCAGCCGTTATCAACCGTTATCGGCCGTTCCAACCGTTACCGTTGAGTGTTCGGTGATGCCACGCGCTCTGGTAGTTAGTGCCAGAGATGACGTAATGGAGATTCACCGCTAACGTTCAACAGTTTGCTTATTATTATTTTCTTAAAGAAAAGCACCTGAACCACAATAAAAACTCATAATCTCCTAATTTGGGAAAAGTCTTGACTATGGTTTGGTCTGTTCTGTACTAGTGCTTATGGCTGGCTTCGTTGTCCACTTAAATAAAAACAAAAAATCCAGATAAAGTCAGATATATCAATCTTTATTTTCTTAAATCTAAATGTATTTCTTAAATTATAACAAACATGAAACAAAACTATAACCAACCTTCAAAAGCATTTTTCCTCGCTGTATTATTATTATTATTATTATTATTTAGACA
>NW_023339796.1:7182341-7186482 GCF_004916995.1 Morone saxatilis | reverse complement strand
TGTCCTGTTTTAACATTGGGTGGCTGTGAGTCTATTTAGATAGATAGATAGATAGATAGAGTGGATAGATAGAAATAGATAGATAATATAGATAGATAGATAGATAGACTTTATTAATCCCCGAAGGCAAATTAGGTCGTCATAGCAGCCAGGTACATTAAAATACAATAAAATACAACATAGAATAAAAAATACTAAGAATAGAACAGATAAATAAGAAAGGTAAGGTGCAAGGTGAGGTTAAGACTAAGTGTCTAAATAACAGGTAGAGACAGAGCTACACTTCCTCACCTCAGGCCCAAAATATAAATATTTAAGAGAGAAATAATTCTCACTTATAACAAAAAATATATCCTGACTTTGAATTTTTTTAAAAAAATCCCCTATTTACTGGTAGAAATGTGAAATTATTGCCGCAAAATGAATCTCATAATGCCATGATTTGAGAACAACAAGTGAAAACAACTAATCTTTAATCGTTGTTGCTTGTTTTACATAAGATACTGTAACAATAACATACATAAATAATAAATTATGATTACTATCAGTTATTATTATTTGTTTGAGCTCTCCACTTCCTCTTCCGGTGACTTTTGGCGCCCTCTACTGGACGGTTACCATAGCGACAACGTCTAAAAGATAAAAAAAAAAAAAACAACGACCGATCCTGGATCAGTCTCTGGAGGCGACATATGTTTCGTGGTCTCCTATTATTGGTCCAGACACACCGTCTTGTTGTCCAATGGCAGGCAGACATCTGTTCGCTGGAGCGACTCTAAAATACTCTCTTCTCTTCCTCCTCGACAAGGTATTCACGACCCAGCCACGGCGTTGCAAGCAGTGAAAAACAAGCAGAGTTGAGATGGGGAAAATGCCAGTTCTGGGTGTAATTGCGGTGCTGTTAGCAGTGTGCTGCGTAAATGCGACTGTTTACTTTCGGGAGGAGTTTCTGGACGGTGGTGAGTTAACGCTGAAGGTTTCTGACATGTTGTGGAGGTTAATTCATTGCACGTTAGCTTGACTGTTAGCCATTATTTTGTCACAGTTATGGTCTTGAGTTTCTCTTGAAAGCCTGTTTTCTTCCTGAAACGTGTTTTTTTTTTTTCAATTCAGTGGAAAATACTTCTCAGTTTTGTAACTTTAACTGGGTTGTTCGCTAGCTGTCTTTAGCAAGGGGCCCAAAGCTAGGAAACGGTAGTACCCATGTAGTACTCAAATACCACTGACACACAAGTTACACTGTAAATGATCAATAATAAACCAATAGCGTCGTTTTGACTGTTTCAAAGACTAATGTTAACTTTAATGGATGAACGGTTGGATGTGTTGGAAGTGTCCCAAGTGTAAAACATTAGAAAACTTAACATGTGTGTGTTTTTTTTTAACCCCTGTTCAGATGAGTGGAGGAGTCGCTGGGTGAACTCCAAACACAAATCTGACTATGGAGAGTGGAAGCTGACGGCTGGCAGTTTCTTTGGAGATGCTGAGAAAGACAAAGGTAAACTTTAAGTGAGAATCATCGTGTGGGTTGATCATGCTGTGTTCCTTTCATGGCTAAAAGAATTAATTAATATTTTAAAGATAGGAATGATCATTTGAGAACAGTAAATAAAACTGCATTCTTACTGCATTCTCTGTTTCCACGTTGTCTTAAACAGCTCTGAAACTATTTGATCCAGTCTAACTTGTAGTTCCCTCACGGTGAGCCAATGAGAACCTGTTCAGTTTACGGTCTGTCTTGCTAAACGCACCTTTCTTCCCTTTTTTTCAGGTCTGCAAACGAGCCAGGATGCTCGTTTCTACGCTTCCTCGGCCCGTTTTGAGCCTTTCAGCAACGAGGGCAAGCCTTTGGTCATTCAGTTTACAGTCAAGCATGAGCAAAAGATTGACTGTGGTGGTGGCTACGTGAAGGTCTTCCCTGCTGACATGGATCAGACTGAGATGCATGGAGAATCCTCATACTACATCATGTTCGGTGAGTGACGATGCTCATGCTACATTTAATTAATAAATAAATAATAATAAAAACAGTCATAACGGTTACAGCAACAGGCTTTGGAACATGCAGTCATTCAATTCATTTCACACAGGCCCTGATATCTGTGGCTACAGCACCAAGAAAGTCCATGTGATCTTCAATTACAAGGGCAAGAATCACCTCATCAAGAAAGAGATTAAGTGCAAGGTAATTATGACATTTTAAAATATAAATATTCAAACATGCACTACCTCTGCACCAGTGGCTTAATCCAAACACATCTGTTTTCTTCTAGGATGATGAGCTGACCCATTTGTACACACTGATCCTGAATCCAGATCAGACCTATGAGGTGAAGATTGATAATGAGAAGGTAGAATCTGGCAGTCTTGAGGATGACTGGGACTTCCTGCCTCCTAAGAAAATTAAGGACCCTGAAGCCAAGAAGCCCGAAGACTGGGATGACCGTGCCAAGATTGATGATGCTGACGACACTAAGCCTGAGGTGAATATGTTTACTAATATAATCAAGTAATAAAATGACTCAACCTCATTCTGCATAAATGTACTGACTAAAAGTGCTGTTGTGACCATGGAAAATGCAAACAAAAGGAGAAATGTTTTTCCATTTATTTCTCTCCCAGATTTCCACAGCAGTCCTGGGCTTTAAAGAGCTAAATTTACATTCACAATTCTGTTAACTAAACTTTAATCTTTGCATTGTTTGTTCTTCTTTAGGAGTGGGACAAACCTGAAAACATTCCAGACCCTGATGCCAAAAAGCCTGAAGACTGGGATGAGGATATGGATGGAGAGTGGGAGCCACCCATGATCCCCAACCCAGAGTACAAGGTAAAAAGTTCAATAGTCATGGCCAAAGCTGATGCTTTGTGTCATCTCCTCTGTATGAGAAATGCTTAACATTGACTGCTAATGCATTTGCAGCCTTAATAATACTTTCTGTATTGCAGGGAGAATGGAAACCCAAACAGATCGACAACCCCAACTACAAAGGAGCCTGGGTCCATCCTGAGATTGACAATCCTGAATACAGCCCTGATTCAAACATCTACAAGTTTGACAACATTGGTATTTTAGGTCTTGATCTTTGGCAGGTGAGCGAGAATATCATCTTTGAATAATGATGAGTTTTTTTTTTTCCCGTAGTGATGCTTGAATACAGCCTAACGTTTGTCACTGTTTATCTCAGGTGAAATCTGGTACCATCTTTGACAACTTCTTGATCGCAGACGACGTGAAGGAAGCAGAAGACATTGGAAATGAGACATGGGGTGTGACAAAGGTATGCTGGCGTTCTGTACAAGCCATATTTGGTCATTTGTACAACACATGAAACCGTTGCCAATAACAATATGAATAGATTTTAATTAATTATTCAAACTTGCACTACAGGAACCAGAAAAGAAAATGAAACAGGAGCAAGATGACCTGAAACGAAAAGAAGAGGAGGAGAAGAACAAGGAACAAGACACCGAAGCTGATGAAGAAGACGATGATGTCGATGATGATGGAGACGAAGACGTGGATGAGGAGGAAGACACGAAGGAAGACATGGAGGAGGCACTTTCAAAAATGGTTGACGAGGAAGCAATGGAGAAAGATGAGCTTTGAGGAGGTGCCAGAGATTTCGTCTGTCCCTCCTTTAGAAACTCTGTCCTTTATTTCCCAGGGGTATTGTGGCTGCTGTGCATCCTTTCCCTGAGACCTGGACACAACCCAACTTTGGGGGCAAAAGTAGTGTAGGGTGGCAAGTGGATGTTAATGGACTTAGTTTCTCTTTCATTTTGGTCATGATATTGCCCTGTTGCCCCAGACCTGCTGGGTTGATTCTTTCCATGTACAAAGTGCATTCCTAATTTTTGTAATAACAGAGAATAAGGAGGCACTGAGATCAGTTTTTTTTTCTTGATTTTTCTCGATCTACACATCTTTATTTGCAGATTTCCTTGCACAGGTTGGACAGTTTACCAGAAGCTGTGGTAAAAATTTCACATTGAGATTTGCAGAAAATAACGATTAGTCGTTTCCGATTTTAACCTCATTGTCTCGAAAGGAAATTTTCTGCCTGCTGAAACATAAAAAGCACATAAGTGAACATACAATGCACAAACCGTAAGACAAATCACAACGTACAGACAGAAA
>NW_023339796.1:7181351-7182323 GCF_004916995.1 Morone saxatilis | reverse complement strand
GAAACTATAATGTAAATTATTTTGGTTATGTCTGTGGCACTGACTTCTTATTTTCCTTTTCCACACTCTTTAAGGCATAATTGAATCAAGTGTTTAGACAGGATTGAATCTTCATCAAAATGCACAATGAAATTGTTTTTCTCTGCAATGAAATTACATGAGTCCACATGTCTTCATGGTAATGTGATGGGAAATCCTGAAAGTCTGGAGAAACAGATGGTGAGCCCCTGGTGTGACTCATGACATCACTAAGGGTCATACACTTATTTTTATTGGACAGAATGTTATTGATACCAAAGTTTTTATTAAAAGATTATAACCTTGTTGCTTGGTCACATTTTGTGCTATGTTTTTGATATGTAGTTCAAATGTAAGTTATCTGCCTTAACACCCACATTTTAACTTTTTTTTAATCTATATTTGTCCCAGTGGAAAAAAACAAACAAAACTTCCTCAAACTGTAGCAATAAGAAACAGGTATTACATTCCAAAAAGGTTTTTACTTCCATTAATTTCTACGTAATTTTTTGCAAAGGGAATAGGGCGCTATGTCTTGTTCAGTTGCAAAGTCAAGCTAATAAGTAAAGCAAAAACAAATAAATACCATTTCTGAAATTGGTTCTTTGTCACCGTTTCTCTGGGAGGAAACTTCATGGGCTCTGCTAAACTTCAGGTTTACCACAGGTCAGTTTGCTCGTGGTAATCTGATTAAACACTGGTTTATACAGGAATATGCACCGTATAAGAAAAATATGATTTAAATTTGATTTCAAGACAATGCCTAAAGATTTGGTAAACAATGCAGTTAATATTATGATACAGTAGTGCATCATTCCTACACATAATTGCAATAAATCAAATTACGACTGGCAGTCAACCTGAGCATCTGGGGTCCTGTTGCCTCTATCTATCTATCTATCTATCTATCTATCTATCTATCTATCTATCTATTATCTCTCTCTCTCTCTCTCT
>NW_023339796.1:7126445-7181251 GCF_004916995.1 Morone saxatilis | reverse complement strand
TTCATCACTTCCATTCAATGAGAGATGATTGTTAAGTGCAAGGTAATTTAGTCGACTATTAAAATATAAATATTTCTAAATTACAGCTATATCCATTCTTGCACAGAGTGTCTTAATCCAAACAACATCCTGTATTTCTCTAGGATTGATGCTGACCCCATTTGTACAGCACTGATGCCTGAATCGCAGATCAGACGCTATTGATGTGAAGTGATTTGAGTCAATTTGTAGATGGATGTCTGAGCCTAGTTCTGAGGATACTGGATTCCTGCCTCCTAAGAAATTAAGGACCGAAAGCCACAGAAAGGCCGAAGACTGGGAATTGACTGTGCCAAGATTGTATGATGTTGCTGACTCGCACTTGAGAGCCTAGAGAAGGTGACATATGTTTAGCCTAATATAATACCTTCAAGTAAAGTCTGAGAAATGACTCAACCCTCATTCTGCATAAATGTAGGCATGGGCTACTCAACCTATATGCGTGCCTGTGTGACCATGGTTAATAATAGCCATACATAAGTGTATGTATCTTGTTTTTCCGCATTTATTTCTCTTCCTCCCTAGAATTGTCCATCTAGGCCATGTGGCTGGGCTTTAAGAGCGTAATATTTTATATTTCACATATTTTGTGTACCTAAAACGGTTAATCTTTGGCATTGTTTTGTTCTTCTTTAGGATGTGGCGACAGAACTTGAAAACATCTTCCATGACGGCTGATCCGCGAAAAAGCACTTGAAAGGAATTGGGATGAGGATATGGATGGAGTTGTGAGCACGCCATTCTGCGTTTGATTTCCAATCCCCACGAGATTAACAAGTGTATACAAAGTTCAATAGTCATAACTGTGCTCAAGCTGATGCTTTGTGATCATCTCCTTCCTGTATGAGAATGCTTAACATTGACTGCTGAATGACATTGCAGCCTTTAATAATACTTCCGTATTGAGGGAGAATGGAAACCCAACGATCGCAGGCAACGCCGAGCGAACCCTCCCCTGCCAACCTCTGTCTGGTGTATGCCTCGTTGTGGTGTGTGGTTCGCCCGAAGCTATAGACTAAGGAGGCCTGCCTGGGATCTCTACCCCTTGGAGTTGACAATCCTGAATATCAGCCCTGATTCAAACGATGTCTCTACAAAGTTTGATCGCAGCACATTGGTAATTTCTCATAGGGTCTCCTATGTGATCTTTCTTGAGGACCCAGTAGACTGCGGAGCACTCCCACCTCCATCGAGCTTTTGAATATAATTGTGTGATAGTGTTTTTTTTTTCTCTCTCGTGAGTGAGTGGGTTGAATAGTGACTCCAGCCTACGAGAGAGAGAGATAAGATCCACGTCATTCTGTTCCACGTCTTATGGTGGTGTCTTGTATTATCCCAAGGGTGCAAGCAAATTCTCGAGTTACATCATATTCGCTCCAGAATTGCTCTTTCGTGTGCACAACGCTTTTGTTTGTATTCGCAGCATTATCGTGCAGTGACTGGTAGACGGCGCAGTATACAATCATGTCCATTGCGATATGAGACATTGATGTGAGCGCTCGACAAAAGATCGGTCTATGTGGCGTGTCCTAGTACTCCACATCGCCTTAGTCCTAGGATCATTTTTTCTGGTCTGTCTCATTTTGGTCATACTATTGACAAAAAGCTAACGTGCCAGTATATATCCAATATGATACGATTTAATTAATTCCATTACTTGTCACCAATCAGGTGTCCAGGGCTAACTCCGAACATAGAGAGGAGCGAACTAATTGAAGCAAATGAGCAATCGTATGTTACTGGCTTGTGTCAAACAGACAAAGCACAAGGCGCTATGCGAGCAAGAAAAAGGCGTAACATACAGACACCCGAAGCCTGAGTTGAAGAAGACGATGATGTCGATGATGCGATGGAGACGAAGACCGGTGGATAGGGAGACACCCCGAAGGGAAGACATGGAGGAGGCACTTTTCAAAAGGTTGACGGAGGAAGCAATGAGAAAGATGAGCTTTGAGGAGGTGCCAGAGTATCGTCCTCACCTCTAATACCGATCCACATTTAAGCATAGAATCCAGTTCTTTATTTCCCAGGGAAGTATGTGAGTGCCTTGCAGCTGGACAATCCCTTTGAATCTGTCGCTCCTGAAAGAGCCTGGACACAATCGCACTAACATTATGGAGAGGGTGTGCAAATATGTAACGTGATGAGTAGGAGGGGGTAAGGGTCAAAGTTGGATTGTTATTTAATGGTATGCTTTTATGAGGTAGATTGCACTAGCTTGTGCGAAGATGGTTTCTCGTGTCCATGTAACTTGAATATTTTTGGCTGTTTTTCGTCTCCCAAGGACCTTGCTGGGTTGATTCTTTTTCCAATGTTACTATAATATGTGCATTCCTAATATATATTTTTCTGTAATAACCTAACTGGATGAAGTACACACTCGATGTGAGGACTGAGAAATAGTCCTACAGTCTAATTCTATTACGATCTGCTTTGTATTTTCTTGCTTCACGTCTTGCAGCGCCACAACGCACATAAAATCTTATTAGATTTGCATAGCACCTTTTCCTGTCGGAATAGGTCAGAATAGCCATAGCTAGTTTATCGTACAAAAGTCAGTTGATGGTAGAACCATTCTTTAATATTTATCATCATTCACATTTCCTAGAGATTGCTCAGCAAAAGGTCTATCTTGACTTGGAGTGGGTCGTTTCCTGATTTTAATCCTCACCATTGACCTCATTCCTCGAAAGGAAAATATAATTTCTGGCGCGTCGCTGAAAACATAAAAATGTACACCAATAAGTTGGAGAAGTACATAACATATTGCACAAAACGTAATGACAAAGCACCAACTGTCCATCACAGATACAGAATAATGTTTCGATATAGATCTCTGACATATAATAATGTGATAATTTATTTGCGTTCATTGTCTTTTGTGCGCACTAGAGATGTTGTTTATTTATTCTCCTTTATCCTCACCCACATACCTTTTACGAAGGGATTAAATTTCAGAATAGAAGTGTTATTAGACCTCAGAGGGAATTAAGAAATACGACTTCATTCCCAGCCACCTCACCAATCCGCAACAACACTGCCAAGTAATAATTGTTTTCTTCTCATCAAGCCATTCAGTATAGTATGAAATGCTAATGTAGGTCCTCGAATACCATAGATGTCCATTCTAATGGTAACATGGAATGGTCCTGCCAAACAATTTCAACCTCCAGTGGAGGCTCTTCCTCTGACCTCCCTGTATCTGTCATAATTCAACAAATCCTACCTTATGTCAAAGTTCGCCTTAGAGAATAGAAACCTAGAACCTGGTGAAGCTCTGCTGTGTATTGAATCATGCACCAATCACACCTTAGAAGAGCGGGTCTATATAAACTATACCATTTTGAATCATAGATTTATTGGCTCGCAGGGATTGGTATTTATTGAATTATCTTCGTGAGAGATAAGAAAAGATAGTGTTTATTAAATGCAGCAATTAATCACTCAAACGTGTATAGACTGTGGCTCTGGTTCCTCAGATTTATTGTGCTTTACACTTTAGACTATATATTTGAATATCAGATAATCTAGTCTCCTGTCAATTACACAACGCAATATTGCTTAAACATGTAGAGATGGAGGTGGTAAATACTGCTATATGCACCTATAACAACGTACCCCGCAAACATTTGTTATAGGATAACGAGTTTACATTTGTTACTACCTACATACAGTCACACGCCACTCTTCTAAGAAACACTCTGCCAAGAAACAACACATATGTTACCCGCAACTGGCAGCAGCGACAAAGAAAAAAAGACCTGCATACAGATGACTAGAATAGTTCCTCCGCCAAAACCTGGTAGGCCAAAGAATAACAGTCCAGTTAATATTGTATCAGTGTGAATGGGAGGTTATACCGTCATATCTCCATAGCATAATGGTCTCTTAACTTGCCATGCGTAATTTTTCTACGATATAATTTTTTTCTTCCTTGCCCCTAAGGGGGAGAAGATACATGGTGCAGGGCTTTTTGTCTACATGAACCAATGTGGCCCTTGGTCTGAATCTCCACATTGCTACAGCTGGGCACTGGGGAGGGTGAGGGGTAAGAATCAGTAAGCCGCATGGGGTGGTGGAGCTGTTTGTTTCGTCATAGATAGAGTGATCAGGGTTTTAGTTCAGCTGTGAATTGCAAGAGTTCCCCAATGTAAATAAAGAGGTAAGAAAAACAGGAAACTGAAAAGGAAGAAACACCATAATTAAAAATATTGCTTCCATTTTCTGAAGATTTCCTGCGGATTCTTTCTTTCTCTACTCTCATAGCGCTTGTAGTTTCCCTCCTGGGAGAAAACTTTCATGGGCCCTCTGCTAACTTCAGGTTTACGACAGGTCAAGTTTGCCTCCCGTGGTAAATCTGATTAAACACTGGTTTAATACAGGGAATATTGCAGCCGTATAAGAGAAATATGATTTTAAATTTGATTTCAAGACAATGCTAAAGATTTGGATAACAATCAGTTAATATTATGATACAGTAGTGCATCATTCTACAATAATTGCAATAAAATCAGATTACGACTGGCCAGTCAACCCCCTGAAAAAAGCATCTGGGGTCCTGTTGGCCTCCTATCTATCTATCTATCTATCTATCTAATCTATCTATCCTAATCTATCTTTATCTCTCTCCTCTCTGTCTATCTGTCCTATCTAATCATCTATCTCTTCCTCTCCTCTCTCCCCTCTATCATATCTAATTATCTATTTACCTCTACTATCTACTCTATCTCCTCCTCTCTCTCTCCCCTCTCTAATCTCTATCTCTAATTCTATCTCTATAATTCTATCTCTATCTCCTCTCTATCTATCTATCTATTTATCTACTCTATCTATCTCTCTATCTAATCATACTTCTAGATCTCTCCCTCTATCTCTCTACTCTCTCCTCTCCTCTCCTTCATCGCGTCTCCTCTCTCTCGCGTATCTCTCTCCTCTCTCTCTCTCTCTGTCTATCTGTCTATCTATATCTATCTATCTCATCTCCTCCTTCGTCTCTCTCTCCCTCTCTAGATCTCTCTCTCTCTCCTCCGCCTCTCTATCTATGCTATCTATCCTATCTATCTCTCCTATCTATCTATTACTTCTCTCTATCTCTATAATCCTCTCTCTTCTTCTCTCTATCATAATATCTCTCCTCCTCTTCCGTCTCTTCTTCGCCAGTTCTGTCTATCTTGTCCTCTCTATTCATATCTACTCTATCTATCCTCTATCTCGTTCTCTTCTTCTCTCTATCCTCTCATCATCCTATCATCTATCTACTTCTCCTCTATCTATCTCTCTCCTATCTTCTATCTCGCTCCTATCTCTTCTCTCTCTTTAATCCTATCTATCTATCTATCTATTCTATCCCCTATCTATCTTCTATCTACTCTCTCTCTCTCTCCATCTCTCTATCTCTATCTCTCTCTGCTCCTCTCCTCTTAATCTCTCTCTCTCTCTCTCTCTCTCTCTCATCTCTATCTATCTATCTATCTATCTCTCTATCTCCTAACTCTCTCTCCTCCTCTCTTCTTTCTCTTCTCTCTCTCCTCTATCTACTCTAGGATTAGAACAATACATTTTCACATCTGTTATCTCAGTATCATTGCTCGGCTCACAGTTGGCCGACTCCCCGGTGCTCCTGCATAAAGTGACCGGGCGGGCACGGAAACACCAACCGGAACCAGGGTGTCGCCGCTCGTGCCCGCTCGGTTAAGGGGCGTGTGCGCACTCCCGAGACACCAGGAAATATGGCGGCGCTGATGACTCTCAGTCAGGTAACGACTCTCAATAGCTGAAGAATAAGTCTCCAATTTAAACACCGGTCATGATGAAGTGACAGTGACAGTCTCACCACTTCACTGCTTTATAAGCTGTGGTGAATATTGGCCAGTGGAACCGTGTTTTTTAGCAGAAACCTTTCGTTGTGAGCGAAGTTAACGTGGTTCACTAAGCTAGATTAAAGGATAGCAAAGTTATTGTACGTTTAAATGGAAGAAGGGCTGCTATTGACGGGAACCTAGAAGCAGAGGTGTTACTAGTTAACAATGTGTCTAACTAGTACGTTAACGATCAAAAGCTGTGTTTTATCTACTATAAACATAAACGCTGACCTGTTACGGGCTGATGTATGTACCGTGTCCCAGCGGTAAAAGCCATTTTGTATGCTCTCTAACAGCGTAGCTAATTTAATGCATGTCCCAGATAGACACACTCTCGTTTGTAACATAGCTGGTGTTGCATTTCTCTCCTGTCTGCAGTTATCAAGCGGAACCCCAGCCTATGAGAACTACTACAGGCAGGTAAGGTCGGGGTTGCTGCTGTGATTCCCACTCCAGCTCTTCTGTTTCTACTCATTCAGCTGAATAGTATCTGTCACATAAAACCATCCATATGCTGCATCCACTTTGTGCTTTGTTTGTTAATTCTTTGTAGCTGGATCCGGGGAACACAGGCAGAATATCAGCTGGAGATGCAGCTCAGTTCCTTAAGAAGTCAGGGCTGTCAGACAGTACACTGGGGAAGGTGGATCAAAGACTCATGTACACACACATTAAAACAGTCTTATATATCCAGTTAATGGCATCTAAACTGTTTTTTTCCCCCCTTCAAATTGTTTTTTAGATTTGGGATTTGGCAGATTCTGAAAGAAGAGGCTATTTGGACAAGCGGGTAACGTTACATTTCCGTGTAAATTGGCTGTTGTTGGTAATGCTGATGTGTGCAACAACAAAAAAACGGATTTTCCTGGCTTTCTTCCTCTTTCGTAGGGTTTCTTCATAGCGTTGAGACTGGTGGCGTCAGCCCAGTGTGGAAATGATATTAGCCTCAACAACCTCAACCAAAACTTAGCTGCACCCAAATTTGTAAGTGGTGAAGTGACTCTACTGACAATTACAATAGGGAAGACAGTGGGTGGAGAAAAACTCCATCTGTAGCTCAAATGAGAAATTAATGGACATTGAACACATCCCTAACTGTGTTTCCCCCTGTCCATACAGTTGTTACTATACTCTGTTTGTTTGTATCTCATCCTCTGTTAATCTTTTACAGAAAGACACTAGCAGCCCATTGTTAAATGTTTCAACGACAGGACCTGACTCACAGTGGGGAATTAGGGTGAGTTGATAAGAACATTATTGAGGATATAAGAAAATCAAGCTTGTCGCCTAAACTTGAGTTTTTTTCCTTCCGCAGCCTGATGAAAAAGGAAAGTTTGAGGGCATATTTGAGAGTCTGTCCCCTGTGAATGGTCTCCTACCCGGTGATAAAGTCAGGCCAGTTTTGATCAACTCCAAGCTACCTCTGGATGTGTTAGGAAAGGTGATGATATTACATGTTAAAGTGATGTAGCACATAACACTTTTACACACTCTTCCCTGACTTTCCAATGTTAACAATTCAAAGTAACTAAATCTTGTTCATGTTGGCATTTACTTAATGATTCTGTAGATTTGGGACCTGAGTGATGTTGACAAAGATGGACAGTTGGACAAAGATGAATTCACAGTGGTAAGCTGGTGCATCTGTTTACTTAAAGCTGTACTATCACTCCAGGGTAATTCTGGAAAAGCGAATACTTGATTGTTAAAAAATGTTTTAATAAATCAATAAATGATCTGATTTCCCATTGTCTAGGCCATGCATCTTGTGTATCGTGCAATGGAGAAGGAGCCTGTTCCAACCACCTTACCTACTTCCCTCATCCCCCCTTCTAAAAGGAAGAAGTTTGCAGGTGCCCTGCCAGGTGCCGTGGCTGTGCTGCCTGCTCTGTCCGGGCTTATGGCTGGCACAGCTCCTCTTAAGGAGTCCTTGCGAAGCACTCCTCCTCTGGGCAGCACTAACCTCCTCGCCACCAGTACCGTCAACCTTTCTCCAAAACACTCCTTTAAATCCAGCTCACCGGTATGTCGCATCACATGTGTTTCTCTTGAGGTGTTGATGTAGGTGTAGTGACTGCATTGCTATAATGCTAATGTTAGAACCTATGAAATGTCGCACATAAAATCAAACCTTTCAACCTTGTAAATTAGTCTCAGACTTCTCCCCCGTACCCATGTTGACTGCTGACATGTCTAACATAGACACAGACATAGCCAGACCTACATATCCACACTTGAGCATGTTGGAGGAGGAGCAAGTGTGTGAAATTTTGCAAAAATAGAACAAGGTGAGCATTTTTTTTTTTTCAAACAAGTGACACTTAGCTTAGCCCGTTCACTGACGCATGGAGCAGGTTATGATATCTTCATTGGGAAAGCATTCATCTCACATTACACAGTTTCAGCACTACTGCAGGTAGATTTCTGCAGCACTAACCCATAAGGAACATTCGCTTTAAAGATTTATAATTGAACATGTGAAGCTTTCACTTAAAAATATTAAAGAGCGAGCCGTTATATGTGATCAAAATAATATAAATCATATTATATTTATATATATTTATGTCATTTATTCTGTCAAGTTAGCTCAAGTCTGACCTTATAGGTTTAATGCACTCAGTCCACATGTTCCAAATATTAAAGGTGTCTTTCTGGACTTTGCAGGAAAATTACAGCCTGTCCATAATATTTATTACATGTATAATCCTTGAGACAGCCTTTGTACTTGCTGCCAGATGTAATTGTACCAGTGTTATATGAGATGGTAATCATGTATACAGTATCACATCTCAGAGGAATATCAACTGCCAATGGGGCACAAAAAAAATTTGCTCAGAATAATTCATTTAAACAACACAATTTTGTGAGATTATAACATAATATGATCATATTTCCACATATAATTCTGAAAGTTGATAAAAGGTAATATTGAATTTGTTTAGAAAATAAAATAAAAATGCATGCTTTATATATTGCTCCCAGTGCAGTGTCATGTACTTCAGGGTAATCTTGGGAGACATTACGATGTCCGATTGTGGCTGTAAAGTGAAACACAATCAACACTCATTTAGTTTTACTTGCTCCTCCCTAAGAAAGTATCACGAGGGCAGAGACTGACTTCTTAAAGAAACCAGCATTTCATGTATTGATTCTTTTCTTTTGCTAATGGGCGGACTTGTTTTGCCACATTGTTTTGAGCATTGTGCACAGCCCAGTGTGTTTCTCTCTGCCTTTTTATAGCTGCAGGGATTTTTCACCCGCGACTTTAAGAAAAACAGGTTTCCTTGAAAGGGAAGGGAAGCAAGACTCTGCTTACACTTGATCCTCATCACCTTATGTGGCTGTCATGACGCTTGTTGTGATATATTCTTTCTTATGCCACTTTCTCATTACCATTTTTTCCCATTCTTCTTAATTGTCAGACATAGGATTTCCTATGCAACTTACCCGAGGCAAAAAGTTCACCTGTCCATACCAGATTTCCTAGAACACAAATTTCAGATTTGACAAACAAATCATCATGAAGCCAATACATTTTCATCCAGGGTAGGACTCTTAGCTGTGTTTGCCTACACTTGTTGGTGTGTATATATACTAAACATTTTTCCTCATTGGTCACCAGGTACAGTCCCTTTTCAGTATAATACATAATTACCACCTGTTATTAAACACATTTTTTGTGTTGCTCTTAGCAGATGGTGTTTCCCTCATCTAAAATCACATAAATTATGTCTTTCCAGGCAGCGGTAAACTGGGTAGTACCGGTGGCCGACAGGGAGAGGTATGATGAACTCTTCAAGAAAACAGACACCGACAATGACGGCCTCGTTAATGGAACTGAGGTCATAGAGATCTTCATGCTGTCCAGTCTCTCCCAGACTATGCTGGCACAGATATGGTGAGACCACAGCTCACTTCAAAGCATATTGATTTACAGATGTTTTACTTATTACTTTACAACACACTTTTCACATATTAAGAGAATATTACAGTTGATAAGAAAGCTCAGTGCACTGCAACTTAAGAAAAAAACAAGCAAATTATGAAACACATTTACTAATTTGAGAGTTCATATGGCATATGCAGTTTTTTGTTTTTCAATAAAAAAAAAATGACCCCCCCATTGAACCAATCTTACAAGAGCTTTTCATCATACCTGAAGCACCTGAATAAGGCTGAATCAGTCATACCTATGCATAGCTACTCTCATTAGATTTAACTCTATAGCTCCACTTTGTGGACAGTTCAAGGTATTACACTTGTTTGTCATTTGAGCATATTGTTTTTGTTGTTGATGATGATGATTATGATGATGATGATTGTTGTTGTTATTATTATTATTATTATTATTATTATTATGAGAAAGAATACAGTATCTCATGTTTTGAGTGAAGTCTGTCCTCCTCCTCTCTGCAGGGGACTTGCTGATACTAAACAGACTGGCAAGCTAACCCGGGAGCAGTTCTCTCTGGCCATGTATCTGATCCAGCAGAAGACCACTAAAGGTGTAGACCCTCCATCCACACTAACCCCAGACATGATTCCCCCATCAGAAAGGACTGCAGCTTCAGCGGCGGGCCCTGTGAGTCCTGACTTTAGCCCACTGCTTCATCTTTCAGTAGCCCTATTTACTGTAATTCTTCTTATCTTCCAAAGCCAACTGTTTCACTCGCATCTGTGCCTCACAAGTCTTTTTCTTGCTACTATGTGCATTTTAAATAGTAAGTTCTGCTTTTCTGGCTTTCCAGCCTTGTCTTGCATAACAGTTTTTTATGCTTCTGCTTTTTTGAGTTCTCTTCTATCCTGTTTAACAGAGCTATGTGGGGCTTATGTCAGCTGTGAGACCTGAACTTGATGCATTTGCAAATATGCGCAGAGTGAGTAGTTGAGCTTTGTGTCACGAGGTGGCGCTTTTGTTCTGTCATATTCTCTGTCTCAGTCTGAAGCATTGGGTGTAAACAGGACCATGTTCCTGTATTATGTATTAGTTTCCAAGTTCATTCTCCCCAACAAAGGTGAACACAAGATTTCTTCGATCATGTTTATCCTTTACAACGTATTTTTCATGCCTTGGATTTTCCTCACATCTGTGTTTTATAGAACTCAACTGTGCTAAAAGCAAACACTGCCACCTACTGATAGTTCATCATCAATGCTTTGCCACAGCAACCAATGTTAAGGTCCGGCTATAATGTAGTTAGTTTATAATGTATGTAATTCTAGTAAAACATGTAGGTCTGAAAAAAGACAAATTATTACAAAGTTTTCTTGCTTTTTTCACATCATGATTATTTTGGATAATAAATTTGACTCCAAACTGGCAAGTACCAATATTAAATGACTCTACTTGAGCCTTCCACATCAAAGAGAGTCTGGTCTTTTGTGTTTATTATGAAGATTGATGCAAGAGTTTTCAAAGAAATACAGTACAAATACGTGTTCTTTTGTAACTCTTACACAAGTACTATCATTACAAACAAATAGCTCTTTCTGGTTCCCTTTTTGAGGTTGAACATGAAAGTTAAAAAAAGAAATTAAGGATGGAGAAAGTGTAGCGTATATAAAAGAAGAGGACATTGTTATTTTCTATTGCGACTTCTCAATTTGTTAAAAGGCTTGATATATTAAACATTGACATTTAAGCTGGATTTCACTGCACTGTTAAATTTGTTTGTATTCTCGTGTCCGTATTCATTTCTCCTCATTCATGTATTGTCTGGAACTCTTGCTCCCTCCCTAGCTGTGCAAGGTGTTTGTGTTTCCTTCCTGTGTCTTTTGTTTTGTTAGACATATCAGCAGGGAGCTCCCCTCTCCCCCCTACATACCATTCATGTCCCCTCTGCTCTCGCCCATCTCTCCCTCCTTCTTGTCCCCTTTCCCTAATTGAACATTTTTCATCTTATCCCATTTTTCACATCCTAATTTTTTACCTGCCGTTGTCACTCTCGTCCTATCTGTTCTCACGCCGTCTGTCACCCTTGCGTCCACGTTCCAGCGTACTGTCTTACCTCCGTTTCTCTCGCCTCTCTCACTCGTCTGTGTCTGTCTCTCGCCTCAGGACAGCACCAGCTCCACGGGGTCGGCCGAGCTGACGGGCATCAAAGAGCTGGATGACCTCAGCCAGGAAATCGCTCAGCTGCAGAGGTGAGCCCCTGCACTCTGAGTAGCAGGAGGACAGCTTTGTTTCTCTTCCTCTGAGAAAAAGGAGGGGAGGTTGCAGTGAAGTAATGTTTAGGATCAACGCTCTTTTAAACTATTAGATACATTTTGATCAATTAATGTTAGCCTTTATTTAACCAGATGCTCTTATTAGATTATCCGAGAGAGACCATGACGCCTTGCTTTAGGCTTATTTTAAAGTCTGACTCATCATTGACATGTGGACTAAAATAATTTGGTTACAATTAGAGGCAATACTTGGATTATTGCAGTTATGCTAATACATTCATTAGATTAAATACATACATTCTTACAGTGTCAATTTGAGTAAATGTAACACACTTTCCAGACCTGGAGACAATATATACAATTATTAGGGACGGCCTACACTGACTAAATATTACAGTTTACTTTTAGTGCTTCAAGTCTGCATATTGTGGTCATGGTCATGGAAAGAATACTGATCGAAGTGTTGCAACAACAGATCTGATTTTTTTTTCTGGGGTGTTTCCTCAATGTTTATTTCTCTGGAAGTCTTGCTGTCTCCACATCACGCTGAACTCACTTTGAACCTTTTTTTTTTGCACTTGCCTGCTCAAGTTTACCACATTCGGACAATTTATATAGTGTCAAGTAATTGAACATCAAGTGTTGCATGTCTTTAGTGTGATTTCAGTCTGTTTTTTCAAGCATATTAGAAAAACACCAGATACGTCATTGGACACAGTGCCATTGGGTTTGTTATGAAGTAATAACACTGTTGTTTACGAAGTCTTAGTCTTCTCCCATGTTGTTCACCTATAGAGAGAAATTCATTCTGGAGCAGGAGATCAGGGAAAAGGAAGAAGTCATCAGACATCAAAATAGTGAAGTTCAGGTAAGTCTGAGCTATAATAGTTTTCAAGTCTGAATAAATAAATAAAAATATCACTGAAGTCCATCTTAGTGCTTGGAAACAATATGAAGTTCAGGGGTTCAATTAGATGTTTTTATATGACTGATCTACAGCCTAAAAACACATAGTGTGTATATACAAAAAGCAAACTTAGGAATCCATTTAAACCATTTAACCAGTGTTGTACGTTTGTGGAGGGGTAGCAATCATTAGACATTGTGTACTCACTGGTCCCTTGCTGATCTTCACCCTTGACCCTCAGGACATGCAGAACGGCTTGGACAGGGAGAGCAGCAGCCTGCACGACCTGGAGTCACAGAAGCAGGATGCCCAGGAACGTCTGGAGGAGATGGACCAGCAGCGCTCCAAGCTAGAGGGAATGCTCAACGATGTCAAGCAGAAATGCCAGGAAGAGTCCCAGATGGTTAGAGACTAGATTTATTTAGATCAACACCCATATATTGAAACAAGAAATGCTTTTGTGTTTTGTATTGGGCTCCTGGTGTCATGGTAATACACATGCAGATGTGATCTTGTTGTGTTGTAATCTTTTGTGCCAAGCAGATAATGTTTGGGTATCTTTCGTTTGAGATACCAGATATCAATCAGATGTCAACAGTCAATAGATAGTGTCAAAACAGTGAGGTCAGTTGAGGTTAAGGTTTATGTGGGTGGCTACAAATATAAAACATATTACTCTTTTTCCGCTTCTACCCTGCAGATCTCGTCCATGCAGAGCCAGATCCGCTCTCAGGAGACCGACCTCCGGAGCCAGGAGGATGAGCTGAGCCGCACCAAGGCGGACCTGAGCCGGCTGCAGGAGGAGGAGGCCCAGCTGGAGCAGAGCCTGCTCTCTGGTCGTGTTCAGTTGGACAGCATCATTAAGTCGCTCAAAACCACTCAGGAAGAGATCAACCAGGTCAGTGCAGGCAGATTAATAAGCCAATAAGCTTTCTGATAAACTCAGTACTGTATGGCATTATTGATTGAATGATTTTTAAGTTGACACAAATTAAGCTCTAGATATCCAATCATAAAACTGCCTTCCCTGTGCAGGTGGGAGTGTTTTGTGTTGCTGGTGATGGTATTTATAACACAGCAAACTCACTTTTAGAACCGGTAGTTTTACTTTTACCTCCATGACCTTTCTGCTAATGTATATAGCAAGCTCTGAGCCACACAAGTTTGAATCACACTGAAGTGAAACTGTCGTATCATAGTGGTTAAGGTTAAGGGTTTTTTTTTATCAGCTAAACCACTAACCACTACTTACATAATTAGTGAAGGTAAATCTATGACAGATAAGAATTTTGCTAAATACATTACTATTCTGGCAATAATGTGCCAATTCTGTGTTTGCTTTGAAAATCATTTTATTCAAAAATATATTATAGTGGCAAGTTAGTGACGCCCATGGTGACACATTTGTAGGTGGGAGATTTTTCATCATTGAACAGATTTTCCATCATTGAACAGCTTTGAAACCTGTTATGAAGAGACCAATAGAGACCGAAGAGATTTATATACATTATTGAATCTCTTGTATGTCTTTTATGTGCTTTTAGGCTCGGAGTAAGCTGTCGTTGATCCAGGATAGCCAAAAGGAGATGACCAAAACCATTGAGCAATACAACAGCGCTTTGAGCGACATCAATGGAGGAAACTTAAGCAATCTGCCGGACTTGAGTGAAGGTTTTGCTGAGAAGGAGAACGGCGGTTTCAGAAGTGCGGTGAGGAGATCGTGAATATATGACAATGACAATTAAACCTAGAACCCATAAACTTTATTTGGTTTTCTAATAATCCTGGTTCAGATTTTGATTCCTAACCCCTAAAATGAAGAAAAAAGAAAATAAAGAAACTGCTTAAACCTCTCCATCTCAGTAGTCACACTTATCATATCACCTACTCCTAATTTGCGTTGTTTCAGATGAATGCAAAGGCAAATATGGTGAAACCCGTTTGTTACAAATTATCCTTATGCCATACCACATTTGTTTCACTCTCTTTAGAAAGTGAACATGCTCTTTTTATAGCTGTCTCATTGTTTTCTACTGTAACATAGTTACCATTTAAAGAAGGTCTGTTTTTTCTGTATTCATTCATCAGGATGATTCTTTCAAGTCAAAGATAGCCATGTTCAACAACAGCAGTGCTAAAGAGTCTCTAGCAGACCCCTTCCAGACAGAGGACCCCTTCAAGTCCGACCCCTTCAAAGGTCTGAATACCTTCTTGCATCTTTTTATCATTTACTTTACAATGTTATTCTTTGCTCTGCCAGCTGTTGCTTGCTTGGTAATTACCTGCACTAATTCTGTGCCCCTGTGAATAAGCATTTCCTCTAAATCTGAAACCTGAAATATACCTACATTAAAGATGCCAGCTTTAATGAAATGGAATGGATGATTGTTGTATAGTTTTTCTAGCCTGTTGTCTAAGATTATTTCTTTTTAGAGGCCGGAGATGATTGAAGTCCATACCCCTAGCCATGCTGTCTTTTCACTTTCTTATCCTTTTTCTAGATCCATTTGGAGATCCTTTCAAAGAAAGCGACCCCTTCAAAGGCACCTCACCTGAAGATTTTTTTAAGAAAACAGACAAGACAGACCTGTTTGGATCCTCAGACCCCTTCGGTAGAAAACCCACACTGCCAGCCAAGGTATCGCACACTTCTTCTCTTTACCACTCAAATGTTTGTTGGAAGTACTGATAATTGTTTTTTTTTTGTAAGCAATACAATACTGTGAGAAAACCAATGTTCTTTTGTCAAAAGTTCAAAATTAGATGGATAACAATAGACAGAAACAAGCTCTGACATTCACTATTGTAGATAACAGGGAAAGCAAACCAGTACTACAAAGAGAGATTTTGTAGTGGTTATGCTGACGTGGTCATTGTCTGTGTGTGTATTTTAAACACAGTCATTTGAATAGCTTTCTTACTGTACTTGTGCTTTGCTTCTTTGTTTTTCTCAGCCAAGTGCCTTCAGCAGTGGTGACCCTTTCTCGTCAAACAGCCCAAAACCAAAGGATACAGGTACGTTGCTGGTCACAAGCATCATAGGGTGTCGGTACATAGAGATTTTTGCCGAAACACTTTTATTTCTAGACTTCTCATCTTTTTTGCAAATAGTCATAAGGTTTATCAGTTTAGCCAATTATTGTTTTTATTTGTTCTTTTCAGTCATGTTGTAGATGTAGAGGGTATATTTTCCTCTCTTATTGCACTGCTGTAGAAATGATCAGTGTCAGTTTTCTATTTATTTATTTTTTTTACAGATGTTTACTTGTTTTTGATTTATTCTATACTATAATTGTGACCTCGTTTTTGCTGTTGTTGTGGAGTATCTTTCTAACCATCTATCTATCTATATACCTTCTTTGTTTTATTGTGCTTTGACTTATCACCATTCGTGACTCGAAAATGAAATAAGCGCAGTCATCCCTGTGCTAAATACGTGCAGATTTCCCAGAATATGACTATTAACTGAACGTTCTAGTTGTGAAACACATCTCAAAGAGTCATTCTTTGCCATTCTGGGTGACGTGTTAGATTTAGGTTTTATTTTTGGGGGCAATAGGGGCAAACAATTTTTACTCACTGTGGCTTCAATTTTTCCTGTGGTTTAGGGCTATTTTTAGTCGAGTACCTACGCATTTAACTACTGGCCAACTAAAAATACTCCCCCCTACCCTGGAAAAACAGGAGGCTTGCAAGAGCCAAACATAACAGAAACTCTGTTACTGCTGGTCCTGCTCTAGTAGAATACACTGCCACTCCTTTAACCAGTTCTCTGCTGCTTCTGTCCTGTCTTTATATCTGCAGCCATTGAACTGTTCTGCCTCATTCGGTACGGAAGTTGTTTTAAGTTAGTGGCCACCTCTGGTCGATGCTCTCCCATGCTACACACCTTCAGGGGAACACAGAGGCAACTGTAGGCCTGAGCTGAGTTACTGTGCGTAAAAGAAAACACTACGTACTTCACATGAATGGGGTCTCTTGTGGTTGCACTCTTACAACAAACATATTCTATTACAATGTTTTGTTTTTTCACTGTAACCATCTGCAGTTTGCTGTTTTTTTCATTAGACGGCATACCACTGAGCTTCAAAACAACCCGGGCACAGTTCTGGTTAACAGTATGCCAACTAACGCCTTTAATTAGCTGATCAGATGCATACGTCAGGTTAAACAAAACCTCTGCTTTCTAGGTTTTTTGCGAAATGTCATGGAAAATTAAATGGTCATGCCACATTCCCCTCTCTGAAAATAGCACGCAGGCCCTTTCAGAAAGTGCAAGATGCAGAGATGAATGTGTGGTTTGGGGCTGAACTTCATTATAGTTTCTGGCTCTTTCCATAAACATATTCAAATGTTCCAAATGCATTTCAATGTACTCTTGTCACAGATGTGTTTGGGACAGCGGACCCCTTTGGAAGCAACTCTTTTGGAAGCAAGGGGGGTGGATTTGCCGACTTCAGTCAGATGTCAAAGGTACGCTCTGGAGACTCGGAGTTATGAATCAGTTGCACCATAAAGCATCATTTTCCACTTAAGCTGTAGAAAGCTTTGTTGTTATTTTTACTCTCATCATTAGTTATTTCTTTATTTTTCTGCCAATTTATCACATTTATGAAAACAGTCTCTCTGGTTTGAGGCCAGAAGCTTTTTGGCTGACATTTCTGTTGGAGTCATCATTTTGTGTGATAGTTGAAGGATTTTTTTTGTCTTTTCCCTTGTGTGTGAACAGAAGTCGGACAACCCTGTGCTCCCATCAAAGAAAAATGTGCCTAACCGGCCTGCACCTCCATATGGTAATCCCTGACTTTATATATTTATATGTGTGTGTGTGTGTGTGTGTGAGTGAGTGTGTGCACGCTTGAACGTGACTGTACTTGAAGCTTAACTTGACATTAATGGTTCAGTGAGTGATTTTCGTGATAAGCATGTAATGTTGGTGTAAAACCAGTTTAAAATCAATAGTATTTATCATGCCAATGTTATTGCAAATGTCACAGAAATGTAATGATACATTTTGCAGTCAATGTGACTGACATCTGTGCCCTGATAACGTGGAAAAAAACTACTTCCCTGTTGAGCTGTGAGGGTGCAGAGAAAGTAATTTCTTCTTTTGAGGTTGTAAACAGGAAAGCTGTTGGTAGAGGTACAGCAGAATAAAAGGTTTAGAGTGCTATGCCTTTTGGATGCATTTAACCTCATGTTCATCTTGTTTTGTGTGTATGTTCACACGGCAACCTATCACCCACAGGCCATGCCCAACATGTGCCCTTCCGCTGTGACCTTGCAGTTATTCTTTTAGCAGAAGCCACAGCGTGAGAAAGTTGGTCTTCCCCTTTGCTTTACCACACAGTGAGGTGTAGAGATGGGTGGCTACTGTTAGCCGGTGAGCTAGCTCCTGAGTTGTGCCTCATACATAATGAGGAAGTGAGAAGCCCACTCTTCAAAGTCATGAGCTGCTCTGAATGTCTGCATCCCAGAGACAACGGACCTTTTTCACAGCTGCCATTTTGACATAAAATAGTATGGTAATCATACTTCGTACCAATGGTATTAATTAAGATTCTGTTCCATTTAGTGAGTATTTTAGTGACTGACTTTCCAGTGAGCCATGCCGACATGCAAAATAGCAGAACCCTGACTCTGCTTGACCTGAACCTTAATTAGTATCACTGGTAAAACCTGCGTTGAGTAAAATGGCCGCTGTGAAAAGGGTCCAGTTAGAAGGTGTAATCTAGCTTTTTACTCACATGCTGTGTCGCAGCAACTTTTCAGGCATTTGTAAACAAGTTTAACACATAAGTTGGTGTTTTTAAAAGAGCAATATTTAGACCCACTATATTTAAAATTGGAATTGCTACTGTTTTTTTTTTTTCTTTTTTTGATAGAGGCGTTTGCTAGAAACCCCGCAATTTGCAGATGCTGCTAGTGTGGCGTTGGTGTTCGAGAGATGAATAATCATGGCCACATAATACCATCAAAATAGGAAATGTGTTCAAAGCTTACTGTAGACAAGGGCGTGTCTTTCTTTTTTACAATTGTGTGTTCCAAAAAAGCCACACTTTGCTTGTTAAGCTTCAATGCATCAGTGAGCCTTACTCAAAAAATGTGGTTAACACCTTTTTTGAACCAATATCCCTTTCCCCTGGGTAACTACTTTGCAAGCCAGCTTTAAGCTGTTGGCTTCCTGTGAAAATTTAGCAACACAATATTACACATTAGCCTATAGCATATTTTCCCACGGGGCTAATAGTTGTTAACAACTTAAGTGAAGGCACTAAAGTGTGTTATCTTACATGGATTTAGTATTTATTTAAACGTCTTCCTTCTCCAATAGGTATGCTCAGTTTGACTGCATCAGAGCCGTTCCAGAACGTTTGCTCCACAGCAGACAGTAAAGACTCTTTTGTTGTGACACACTCGAGTAAAACATCCAAAGAGTGCCCTGTGGGTTTTGCAGATTTTGGTTTTGTAAGTGTAGTGTGCGTACAGTTTTCTATTGGGTCAATTGCCTTTGTCTGCATGATCTCATGATCTCAGTCTTCAGATTGTAGAGCTGAAGGCTTGAAGGTGTCGGCTCTCTTTCACAGGGCCTCATTCTGTTAACTTTTCCTCACACCGTGACTTCAGCAGAACTGGCATGCTTACTGGCTGTTGACTAACAACTGACAGAACAGCTTAGAACTTTTTAAGGGCTTGATGTGGATGGAAATAAAGTGTTTCCATGCCTGAATAGGACAGTCCCCATACATGTGTCTATCTTTGTCGATTGCTGCCTCCACCTGCCTTGTTAGGGGACTTTTGCATGCTTTCTGTTGTCTCTATCTTCAGCCTTTAAAGAAAGTCAGGATTTATACACTTTTAGTCAGCGAGTTGGTGAACTTGCCTGGTCAGGTAGCACTCGAGGAGCATTTTTCAAGTCTTGAAGTACAAGTTGAAGGCTTATTTGCTGTCAAAGCATGATATGCCTCTAAGCAAAGCACAACAGAGTAAATCTTCCTCTTTGTCCTCCGTCTTCCACTTCTTTGCCATCGTGTATAGACTAACGGCTGAGCGTGCTCTCAAGTGGAGAAATGATGCATGGCAGCTTTTTGTGTCTGGTTTGTAGCATTTGACATGACATGAATTTAATTTATCCTTCATGCCAGCATGACACTTATGAATGGGATCGGACTTTTTTTCATATGGAGCTCTGTATTGTAATTTTTGTTTTTCTGCCAGGATCTGAATATTTCAAGGTAAGACCGTACTAGGGTGTGGTGGTCAATCCTTTGCATGTAAAAAACCTGTCCGCACTGCATAATCTCAGTAGGGTGATTCATGAGCACGATTATTCTCAATAAATAATCCTAGTCACATTGATCCAAGCACTGGATGTTTACAGGAAATATATATCACTGTGTAATTTGTAGGAATCTTTTTAGTTTTAGTTTTGCTTTGGCTTTTTTTGTGACGTCCAAGTGATATCTAAATGTCTATTTTTTGCATTTGTTTTTTTCATATTACGCTAGTAATGTTTGACGTAGTTCTTGAGGCTCTTTCTAATTAGAAACATTTGATTTTCGATTTGCATCCACCGTTAGTTTTACATCTTGCTTTCGCCCAGTGACTTCTCTCTATTTGTGTGTATATTTCAGCCTGTGTCTCGGTGTTTTTGTCCACATTTAATGTTTGTTTCTCTGCTTTAGTTTGGAAGTGAGAACCAGCAGCTGGACTGGGCCAAGAGGGAAAGCGAGCGTGAGGAGCAGGAGAGGCTAAGGAGGTTGCGGCTCCAGGAGCAACAGGACCTGGAGCTGGCCATCGCTCTCAGCAGGGCCAACATGCCCAGCTCCTGACCAGGCATGCCCCACCACAGCTTTTAGTCCTCCATCTTCTGTCTTACAGTCCTCCATCCGTCCGCAGGCTCATGACAACAGCACTGACACTGGCCTGACATGACTAGCAGCCCCTGTTACCAATTTGTGTAAGAGACCAGTGATTCTCCAACCATGACTGGACTCATGTCAAATGACTCCACATTTAGCAACCAGTTAAGGTTCATTGCTCCCAAACTACATGGCAACTATAATCAAGGACAATACGGAGCCACTTGATTTAAGCCTGGCTTCATCCTGCAGGAACATAACGATTTAACGCAACCCGAACCAGCAGGGTACCCGACTACAACCTATATCTTTCTAGATATCTCGTTATGGCTAATCACCCTGACTTATCCAAAAACCTTTCTGTTGCAAGAAAATAATAACCTTTTAACTTTATTTTACTGTTTTATTTATATTCAAAAGTAATGACTATTGGGTGTATGAATTACTTGTAAGATGCGCTGTATAAACAGTTTTATATACCTTTAACTACTCAAAAAAAAAATCATTGAAAGTCAAACCATATACGCTAACTACTCTGTTGGCTTATGATTGAGTTTGTCCAATTTCAAATGTTTTTTGGGTTTTGTGAAGAAACTCCTTCATGTACTGTAAATATTATTAGATTTTGGTTTTATGTACAAGCCGTAGTAAAAAAAAACCTAAAGGACGAGCTAAGTGATCAGATCATCATGGCATGATTTAAATTTTTATTTCAAATGTTACAAGTGTTTCATGCCATTTATGCCTGCGTATTGATTATTTATGGCCTTAAAGTACATGGAGTGATATATATATATATATATATATACATATTTCAATATAATAAAATCCTCAACAGGGTTATACATGTCAAAGTAGAAATGTGATGTTTTGGGAATCCCTCATAAGCATTTTAGTTCTAACATTGGTTAAATGTGATTCAGCCCCAAATCGTCAGTCGCCTCTTATATTTACAATAATTAAGATGCTAGCGATAATCACTGAGTTCTTCCTTCCTTATAAACAAGGATCAGTCGACCTGGAGCGCTGTTGCACCATCCCGCTGATGTCAACAGCTTGTGTTTGTCAGATGGTTTATCATTGGTTGCCTTGTTGTAACGCCCAAACAACAACTTGCACTCCCATACAACTAAAAGCCTCTATAAAATGGAAATAGTGTGAACCTACATTGTTTATACTGGTGCTGTTACACATAGCTTTGTTCTTTTTACCTCTTCACACTACCACTGATACACGTGACATCTGCTTCTAATTTTTTACATTTTTCTCAACACTCAAATCAACCATTGGATCTCTTTATTTGTCTGTGGACTTTCTTTTTTTCCTGTTCATTAATGTCTCACGATTCAGTTGGAGGACATTTGTTAAAAATGCCTTGAAATATTGCATCATTGTAATTATCTAACACTAATCAGGTTTATTCGGCACATAATGTATGCACTGTATATTCCAGAGCTTACTGGACATATACAGAGTGACAGCGCCTTATTTATCAACATATCAGCATTGTAACATGTAATATTGCACAGTATGTATGTGATTATAAAAAAGTTGCTCAAAACCGTAATGACTTTTAATTGAATAAAAGTGATTTTTAACATTCTGTGAACAAGGTAAGTCTTGTCTTTTTAATAAAATGTAACAACAACTGCAGAAAGAAGTGAGCCAGCTACTTGTCACAGCATGTCATGAATAGTTCAATTGTAAAATAAATGTATCAGCGATGAATATAGAAGTTGCATATGTTGGCCCAGCATTGTACAGAGATGACGTGTTGTGAAGGAAGGACATTGGTCAACTCTATTCTTAGGTCTTACTCTCATACTTAAAAAAAGTAATAGTACAGTACAGCACAGTGTTCCACTAAAATGGATCTAATATAGATTGTTTACATCTTGTAGTTCTGCATTGATATTGGAACAAAAAAAGTGAAATGAGAGTGGTACATTTGCATCTACCACTGAAGATATTTTTTACCCAGTATGTACTTCCTCTTTTTTAAATATGATAAATTCTAGTAAAGTGTTGATCAACACATCTCACATTTGGCGTGTGCATTTGATTGCTAATGGTGAAGATAAAGATAACTGGAACTGTGACCACTTTTGACGAGAGGTGTGGTTTTATGAAAAGTATATTTTTAAAATTTCAAAATGCAACAGAAAGAAGAGTGTTGTGTCGATCGCCAACCATGTATTTGAAATAAAATGTTTAATATTGATCTACTTTTATAAATGCCATCTGGCTTTTATATATCAACTCAATGCATGCCTTTGATGCGGAAGAAACAAATGCTTACTGACACCATGCAGACATGATCTGCACGGACTGGGATACTTTGAAACTATAGTGCAGAGTGACTGTGTGTAATTGTAGTATTAAGGCCCTTTGATGTCCTACTATAATTTCTACCCATCAGAAAGGGAGTCTAAGGGCTCCCTGATGAGGGTTTGCTGTGCCCCTCTGTCCAGACGGCTCCCGGCTCACTCTGTAATTATGGAAATGGAGTGTTTGTATTTATAGGCTAAGCCCACAAGCGGCTGCCCTTCTCTGTCTTGCAGCTGCAAAACATCACAGTGGAAATCAAGTGCCCATGTTTTAAATTAAAATGGGTATACAATGGCAACATGTATAACCTGTTTAGTGTAACTGAGCTGATGGTCTGCAGGTTTGCTGCACCTACTTGGACTGGTTATAAGAACAGTATGAAACCTGTCATTGAGTGGATATGGTTCATTAAACTAAATGTGTGAACAAGATGTACCTGGAACGAGTAAGCATGCATGAAAAGCAAAGAGTTCAGCAGTCAAATATCCAGTTTCATTGTTTTTAATATTTACAATAAATACATTTTACAGTATAAAATCCATGTACATATTTATATAAATTTAAGTGAAAATAATGCACAGGACATCAAGCCCTGAGAGTGAACAGAGGGGGCTGGATCGGAGAGTTTCACACGCAAGAAGGCACAACATCCAAATAGTAGAAAGCAATAAAATAAAACAGTTCAGGCCTTTCAGACGTTGAGGCAGTTTAAATAAAACATTGTCTTTGCACATGTTAGGCAACTGCATGTGCATGTCACTCCTGTCAACAAGATCATGTACTATTTTGTGGCCATGTCGTTCTGTCATGAATAGTTTTACAGTAGCACAGTCATAGAAAGGCACTTTTGTGTCAAACACAGCATTCCAGTTCTGTCAAAGAAGAGTAGTATATACAGGGCCAGCCCTTTCTTGGTCTGCCTGCTCTAAAGCAAACAAAGCTTTTCCAAAGCTTTTATAGAACCAAAGTAGTACCAGCTACGTAATAACAGTAAAACTTCTTAATTCAATATTATATAAAAAGGCTTTGGTCATGTGGAGAACAATTTAAATAAAAAATACATCAGTTGAATCACAATAAAAATAACACAACCCACCGCCCCATGAACCCTAAGTCCTTATGTGGGCTCCTTCACATATGTCTCTTCATGTGAAGGGCCAGGTGGTCAGACCTAGAGAAGGCGCGTTCACACAGGTGGCACTGGAAGGGCCTGTGTCCTGTGTGTTTGCGGAAATGACGGGTCAGCTCATCGGAACGGGCAAATTTCCATCCACAACCTTCCCAGCTGCAGTGGTACGGCTTCTCACCTGCGAGGACAGAGAAATGAGAGATTATTAGGCTGTGTTCTGAAAGGGGAATCATGGTTTTGAGCTGTGTGTCCGTGCGTAATTGTGCACAGAAGCAGTCTTATTTATCATGATGTATGTGGGCTCAAACTTACCGGTGTGAGTTCGGAGATGTGCCTTCAGATGTGAACTCTTGGTGTAGGTTTTTCCGCAGCCAGCAAAGGTGCAGGTGTGCGTGGCAGTGCGCTTCCGCGGCCATGTGCGCCGTCCCCTCTTGGGTTTGGACTCCAGCAACTCGAGGGGAGATGAGGGCGGTGTGAGCATCACCCTCTGCGCGCCCGGCTGTAGGTTGAGACCTTCATCGTACATGCCAAAGGCAGTGTGCGGAGCGTGGTAGGACATCTGCATCTGCGGAGCCTGAGGGTGGTGCGGGAAAGCCGCCTGTGCGTGATACTTCTGTGAGAAGTTCATGGGCTGGCACAGCTGTGCCTGGCAGTCCGAAGCTCCCTGGTCATCGGGACTTAGAGGTGGGGTCATGTTGCTGGCTGAACGCGGGGAGATGGCCACCCGGGGCTGCTCGAAGGACATCATGCACGAAACGTTTCCTTCTTGCTTGATTTTGCTGCAGCTTTGGGGCACCATGCCCAACACGGGGCCATAACCGTCCATGGGTGGCTCCACTTTGATGTTGTCCTGGCGGGGAAAATGAACCGTGTTGACATAAAATCTCCCCTGAACGCCGGGGTTGCGCGTAATGCCATAGTTGTTGGATCCTTCGGTGCGGAGCAGCTCCGTCATGAGGCTGGCGCCATACGGGGGCGGCGGGGAGCGGTGGTCGTCTGCTGGGTAGGATGGCACCGAGTTTCCTGTCGTGTACATGCCGTGGTCAACTGTGCCCACAAATTCCGCCGCGCTGTCTGAGCCAGTTGTGTTGGCGAGAATAAAATCCAGATCCAAATAATTACTCAGATCCTCGTCGTCCTTTTTGCTGTGATTGTCCAGGTTTTGTACCATTTCAAGCATGGAGCAGCTGCTGGAGACAAGTTTGTCCATATCTCCTTTCCACCTCTGAAAGAATAAATAAAAAATAATTAGATATGATAAGAACAATGTTACTGTAAAATAAAGTATTGAGAGATTGCAGATGATATCCAACTAGACAATTAATTACTGAATTACTTGTAACTACTCGTATTTTCTTTAAATAAAACAAATGCAAATATTTGTCTTGTTTTTCTAAAGCAAATAAATGTGTTCTTGCAGTTTTCCAAGATATTAATATTACCATCACGATGAAAAGAGCTGAAACAAAGTGATCTAAATCAAATCAACTCCAGAGACTTTAAAACAAAATAAAGATAACTTTTTCAACTTACGTTTTCCCAGGTTTTTTCCCTTTGGTTTGAGAATGTCGAAAAAGAGGGTAGCATCACTCCGGATAAGGCCATCGTTTGGTGAAATAATAACTATCTCTTGTCAAAGTCGCGTCGTGTTGAGCGGCAGCCGCACCACAGTCTGTGCGTCTATCTCTCTGTCACCTCTCCACAGCTGCGCCCGAAAGACATGAACAAGTTTAAAAGTGGTAGGAGGTCCTCCGAACCTTATAACTCTCTAACCAGAGTGCGCCTGGCCAATTGTGAGAGCTCAGGAAATGCGTAAAGTTTGGTAAATTTAGCGCTTTATAAAGAGGCTATGTGAGGCAGCGAGTTCAGTGCGCTGTGTGACAGGCAGGGCAGCGCAGAGGAGCCTATAAAGCGCAGGACCTCCCCCACAGGCTGACGCAAACACTCGCAGACCAGCCCACCTGAGCTTGGCCTAGAGTTGGAAAAAAGTTGCTGGCAGATTACAAACACAGGGACAATATAGCAACCATAAATACTTACGTAATATGCTGAAAAGAACAAGCCTAATGACAGAAAGCGCCTGAGGCCAAGCCCCACCAACAACTTAATATAAAGGCTGTCAGTAGTTCAGTTAATCATCACGACACAAAAGGAGATATGGCTTTTTTGATGAACAATAATAAAAATATAATTAGATTCAAAGTAGCGGGTTAAAACTCTGGAGGGAAGGACACTATGAAATGTTCTTTAATAAAAAGGCAGTTGAGATTATGGCACAGGAATAAAGCACTGGGCACAGAAATATGAATTTATATGTTGGATGTGTTTTCTTTGTTAACTTCTATGTGATTGCATCATTTACTTTTACTCTCAAAATAACATTTCTGTCAATGTTTTCTTTGTTTTATCTCCATTATAATGCCAAATCCCCCTCCAGCCCCTCAAATTCAGACTCTTTAAATGTTTTGTATATTCAAGTTTAAAATAATGCAATGAGCTGTATATGCAGATAAAGATATTCTCTGCTGTGTGTGTGTATGTGTGTGTGTGTGTGTGTGTGTCTGTGCTACTGCTGCCTCCACCTGTTTGGCGCGTCTGACTCTCGGCTCATTATCATTAATGGAGGATTGGTTTTTGTTCTGGCACAGCAGGCTTGTCCAAACAGGCGCCAGGCTCGTCTGAAACGGTTTTCACGGCTTTTTAACGCTCTAACCACTAGTGATGTAGGCTAAACATGATTTGAGGTAACGTCCCATTCAGGTGTAAATGACTGACGAGGGGGCTGCAGTGTCGATTGGAGTCACATTTACATCACAACTCCTGCCTGCTTGTTGCTGTTACTACTGAGGGATCTGGTTTCTGACGTGAAGACAGTATTATTGTTTTCTCAGCAGGAATCTCTGGCTCCAGGTGTCATTAGGTCAACTCTGCACTTTGTGTCAGTTTTAAATGCTTAAATGGCACCCCAATAGAAGAAAGGTGTACACATGTTTTGCACTTATTTCATTTTGATTAAATCTCACAATCATCTGCAGTGATGTGGGACGTATTCAGGGTGTTTACTAAAGTAAAATTAGTAGTAAAAGTATTTAATTCAAAATTTCACCTGCATTAAGTAGGCTATTATAATCGAACTGGGCTGAGTATCAAAATAAAGTCCTCATTATGCAGGCAGAATGAGCCTGTCAGCATTGTACTTTATACCTTATAATACTGGATTATCATTACTGACTACATTCACCAGTAAACTGCTCTTAATCTGGCCGTGGAGCTCATTTTTACTGTTAGGACAGTTGGGATAGTTTGCACTTTGACTTTAGTGCAATTGAAGTATAAAGTGGTATAAAATCGAAGTACTCAAGTTATCATTTAATCTAAAATTCCAAAGAAGGAAACCCTCCCTTTCTGCAACAGGTACAGTAAAAAAAAAGTTCTAAATTCAGTCTTATGATGATCTGAGTTAACAACTGAGCTAAGATCCACATGACAGACATCACCTCTCATCAAACTGTCAGGTCCACAACCATCAGTACACTCTGTCAGTGCAGCCGTGAGGTTTCCACATCCTGATCCCTGATCTGTACTGTGTGTTCAGTGGAAAGTGCGTCACACGGCAGGAGTCCAGTAAGGCCGGAGAGGAAGTGTGTTTTTAGTGGCAGCGGAGCTGATGTCTGAACCCCTGACCGCTGACTCTGACCCCAGCTCCGTGCAGCAATCCTCTTCTTCTCTGCCATCAGTGAGAGTGCTCTAACTTCCCCTTTTACTCTGCCCACTTTAATGCTTTGTAATGCTCCAAAGAGTGAATTTAAGGAACTTCATACACGTAGTAGTTATGGTCGTATCTTATAATGTACTTGCAATTTTGCATTTTTTTGTTTTAATTCCATAACCTTATGCAATTGTTTTCACACTGGAGGTTCTCACCTGTTAAATATCAGTGGTTGTGGACATGATTGTTCTTCGATATGTAAAACCAGGCTATCTCAACAGTTTATCACATATTTGTGCTATTTCACAATGAACTTTTCATGACCTTACTGATTTAAGATGCAATTTAATGTAGTGTTTTTTTTTGCTTAAAGGAATAGTCTGACATTTTTGGGAAATAATATTATTTGCTTTCTTGCTGAGAAATAGATGAGAAGATTGATATTCATCTCATATTTGTGTGTTCAATATAAAGTTACAGTCTGGAGACCATTTGCTTAGCTTAACATAAATACTGTAAACAGGGGGAATCTGGGTTTGTCCAAAGGTAACACAATCTGACAGCACCTCTAAAGCTCACCGATTCTCCTGTAGCCTCAATTTGGAAATTATCTGACTAAATCCACTATACCTGACCATCTCTACACCTCTGAACAGAAAGAATTCACATGAGTAGCCTGAAATCCTGAGAAACTGCACTCATGATGGGAGAAAGGCAAAAAAGAGAGCTGTAGTTGGCAAGTCTGGTGTTTGCCCGGAGGTAATTCTCATGACGTTTAAGAGACAGGTTTGTGTTTCATTCTGATCCGTCACTTCCTGTGGAGAAGTGTACGTACCCGGCGATAGAATTTCATTTAGGCACATTGGGTTGAGTGTACAGGACCGTACATACGATGGGTGGGACTCACTTTGCAGCAGCCCACATTAAAACATTCCTAAGTGGTGGTTTCAGTTAAAGAAAATTGTGAGAAGTTTATAAAGAGGTGGTAGTCAATTATTCCCAGTAAGGAAAATTCTCCATTTGCTTCCCCCCTTCACAGAGAGGTCAGAGGTCGAAATTAGGACAAACACCTTGTAGGGATTCAGTGTTCTCAGATTCTTGACCCAATGCTCTTCATCAAAGTCCCATCTCCCTACCTGCAGCCTCGTGTGAGCTGCACATTTCTTTTTTCTTTCAGAAGAGGAACCACTAAAATCATTGTATGAAGCGTGTTGAATGTAAATGAACAACATTTCCACAGAAGCATGAAAAAAAATCTCTTTCCCTGAATTGCGATTTTACACAATAGTTTTCTCATTGGGCAACTTGCAAAGTCATTTCACAACTGTAAAACTTGTACAATAGGAGCTATTTGAATTATCTGTGCCTTTAAGTTCTCAAGTTATCAACAAGCTGTCAAGCTGTTAACAAGTCATAAAAGTTGGTGACAAGTTCTTGCAACAGTGACACTAACACTTTAAAATATTGAATTTTCTTAGCACAGTTGTGCTTACAAAAACTTTCTCATGGATTTAACAGTAAACATTTAAAGCATTTGTCTTTTTTTTTCCAAGAGCATTTTGAAATTTTCTTCTTTTTTTTTTTAAATACAGCATCGGCAAAAAGATAAAGCCTATTTACAAACAGAACTTCCCAAACCCACCGCACCCAAACACAGAAACAAGAGGGCTCAACCAAAATACAAAGTGGTCTTTTTTATAAATAAAGAAAAAAGAAAAAATACAATACAATACAGACAATACAATTCTGAGAAATGGTATGAAAGTGTAACTCATATATGGAAATCAGTGTTTCCACCTCCATCCTCCTCCTCACTTAAGCATTTACAAAAGAAATACAGTTTTAGACACAAACACCTATGACGTTAACAGTATAACAGTAAATCTACAAAGGTTTTTCTAATAATTCCAAATTTGCCTCTGCATAAAGGGTACGTCACATGGCTCGTCACACAGATGTTTGTCTATATTCTCCATGATGAATCCTCATGTTGTCACTCATATGTTGTAATTGGGCTGTTTAAGTCAGTGACTTGAATATAGGCACGCATTATGTCTGGGTCATGTCTGTAAGTGTTTTACCTCACTGTGGTGAGGATTTGGACACATCAGCTCTGCCTCATGTGTCATACTCTGCTAACTTCCATGGAAAAACAGTGTGTAAGTGTGAGAGGTAGCGCCGGGCCTGCACGGGACGTCCTGACTGAGCGAGACTCAGTGAGAGTTTGAGAGTGAGTAGGATCCTGCTCCAGGCTTATATAGCCCAGTTATTTTTAACCGCCCACCCCTTGCTTATTACAGAGTTTCCCCCCGGACCACTCAGGAAGCACGTTTGGCTCCTTTTCCTGCTCACACGCGGCCAGATTCAAACAGAATCAAAGAATGATAGCATTGAGGCTCTCCAACCCCCCTGTTGGAAAAAGACGGGGGAAGGAGGATGAGGGAGGAGAGAAATGTTTAGCAGAAAAGGTTGGCACGCGCCAGTAGCATGACATTCAAAGAGCTGGCTCTGGTCCTGCTCCAATTTCAGAAAACCTCAAACATTTGTTAGAAAAACAGCACAGGGACAGGGCAGATAGTTCCGAACACACATTTGTACCTGCTGGGGAGCATTCAACAAGGTTTCTGTAGTAAATGCGCATAACTAAAGTACAGTTAAGTTTCACTGTAAAAGATAACTGTCAGCAAACAGAGGTGCCAGCAAAACCTTCAGTAGCCTACATACAGAAGTTAATTGCACTACACTAATTTGAATAATGTGTTGCATGACACTGCCTGGTTGTTTACATTGTTAACATTAAAATTAAACAAGTTGATGCTTGAGAATACAGACAGACCAATTGTCTACCACTGAGACAAACATAACAACACATTTTAAAGGTATTTTAGTTTGGATATAGAGGGTTTTTATGGAAAATCCCACTCATATAAATGAGGGTTGACCGAATATTTGAAACACTTCAATACAGTTCACGAGAACCGCAAAATGACCATAATATTGCACCAACACCTCTCTAGAACAATTTGTCAAACTGTGGCACGGCTGTTTATTGTGTATTAGACTAGGTTTGACTAGGTGTACTGATAAGCTTCCAGTGTTTGTCAGGTATATTGCATAAAACTTAAAAATACCAGTGAAAAAAAACCTTTCATGTATATATTTTTAAGAAAAACTTTTCTTTTTAAATTTTGTTAGTGAGTAAAAAACCTGTTAATTGTCTCTACATGCGTTACTGAGGTGAGACTTTTGAAAACAAAAGGCACATACTGGCTCCTGCTGCGTTCCACAGCACCTCTGCATTAAAACAGCCAGCGTCTGGCTTCCACAGAACCCAAACATGTGTCTCGACAACCAACGTAGCTTTCAGCAAGTGTTATGGAAACCAACCTTTTTAAAATATGCAGCTCACTAACATGGCAGGAATAATGGCTACATGTGGATATAATTGAGCCAGTAGAGCACTGGTGGGGGGGGGGGGGNNGGGGGGGGGGGGGGGGGTCCAATTTATTAGCTGTTAACACCAGGAATCACACCGGTCCAGCTCGTCATGCCACATACACATGGCTTCACTGGCTGTGAAAATGTTGTTTTTCTCTCTCCAAAGTGCTAAGAAAGGTGCTTTTTATTTGATAAATGAGAATAGGCAGGCTCTCAAGGGCTTGAAGCGGGCCACTCAGAATTGCCGCTGGACACATAACAATTCAAAGTGCTGGCCATGCAACTTATGAAATAGAAGTTGTTTTACTATGTTAAGTATGTTTTTATGCTTCTTTACGTTAAAGGAATAGTTCAACATTTTCGGTTGATGTTCTCATCTCAGATCAATGCCACTCTAATGTTTGTATGCTAAATATGAAGTTAGGCAACTATTACTATAGCTTAGCCCAAAGACTGGAGACTGGTGGAAACAGCTTGCCTGCCTCTGTCCAAAGCTACCAAAATTGCAGACTTCCCATTATTCCAATGGTCCATTATTCCGAAGACCCCAAAATGTATCATTGGAAACAAAAGCCCATTTGTCCGACAGTCTGTTATCCCAAAAACGAATGCTCTTTACATCTTGGTGTAGTTTGATGTGCAAACATCAGGTGAGCTTTGTCGTCTTGGTAACAATAATAAACATGTGCTTAAGTTGTTAAATGGTTTCAGTTTGGTTAGATTTTACTAAACTTTTGATTAGGTTTAGGAAAAGATCATGGTTTGTACATTAGTTACGTCGGTTTGCGTTACATATGTGAGTTAAATACTTTACCTGAGTTAAATCTAAATCTCACTAATTATTTTGCTATATCTTGTTTGTTTAATCGATACAAAAATTAAAGTCCATATAAAAACAACAGTCAGGCTAACTGTCCCCCCCCTCCCCCATTTTCAGCCAGAGAGTGGTATCAATCCTAACCTATAAATCGTAATCGTATAATCGTAAAGCATTTTTACCACAAAATGTCAAACTACTCCCTTAAAGCTCATGTATTGTACTGTGCATAATGTGGGAATCTTTTTGATGATGAAAACATGTGTCCATTCCTTTGCTATTCTGTTTTGGTGCTCATTTCTGATCCATCTTAGTCAGCAGGTTAATTCAACTGTTTCACTTTCAGAATGATGACACTGTATAAAGTAGAATCCTATCCTGATGAACATTCAACCTGTGTTTTCTTCCTCTGTGTGGTACGACAACCTCAAACCTGTGCACACTTGAACATGCCGAACTAAACTATGCCAGCTGTTCAAACAGCATAACCCCGGTCTCGACACAGGTTCCCCATTGAAGCCACGCTCCGCTTGATGGAGTGATCCAGCCTGCAGTGCACTTTATAGTGTACACACCTCGAAATGGCGACATTTGTAAAAAGGCTAATAAAAACATTCCTCCAGCAAGGAATGCTCCAGGTATTTCCTCCCCTACACCTGGTTACGATTCCTTGAGTGCACTGGTCTGTTTTCACAGAACCACGCTCTTTCAGAGAGTGGATATTGATCCTATACTCGTGAATGGCGTTGTGTTTTTCTAAAACGATGACATTGAAAACACGGGTCTCTTAAAGGGCCAAAGCTCGACGGTGAGTTGTTTGGGAGCTTATGAGTTATAATGTGATGGTGAAATTAATGGAATTACGTGGTGAATAATAGTCATTGTGTATAAAATCACGTGGGAGTCAGGAGAGGTGTCAAGTACAGAGGTGAAAAGGTCAGGATGGGTTTGTGAGAAGAAGCCTGATGTTGAATGTGACAAAGTTACAGCAAGACTATATGACTAAATGTGTATGAGGAAAGTTTCTCAATCTCAGGGTTGCGTCCTCAGATATGTCATTAAATATTTCAAATACTTATGTATGTTGTGAGCTATTTTTTAAAGGGGAACTGTGAGCTTGGGTTTGACACTTAACATTTTTAACATAAAGTCAAACAAACTGGAGTGGGATGGCTTCAAACTACTCCATAATGGAGTGAACGCAAGCTCCCTCCACTTTTTCAATGGCTCCGACTTGACCCTGTTAACTTAAAGGACCAGTGTGTAGGTGAAGGTGCAGATTGAGCCATTTGAATACAGCTAGAAGTCAAGATATATCTGCCTCTGTTCCTTTGTTTTTGCCAGTTCTTTTTTTAATCCCTCTTTGAGGAAGTGCAATACTAAAGTACTTCTTACATCGAAACTGATGTTAAATATATCACGAGTTGACAAATTGAAAGTTGTTGAACACTCTCTAAAGAAACTTTATAAAGGGAAGGCAAAGAAACGCCTGATATAGAATATTTAAAGTTAGTAATAACAGCCTCTACTTGAGGTAAGAGTATTATTTTCTTCCTAAATTTAAAAGGCTTTCCCGAATATCTTGGCAGTTGTTGTGAATAATAGAATAATTACATAAACTTAAATCCACACAGGTAAAGTCTGTTCTTCTTCTTAGATGCTATCTCAAAGGAGCATGTAGACATTAACCCCGAGTCTAACTGTCATAAAACACCCCTGTTTTTCAAGCGGGTGAGGGGTGAGAAAGATGCTGATGTAAGTTATCTAGCGTAGTATAGCTTACTAAGTATCACTTGTCGGCTCATACTGTGTAATATGGAAACTGCAGTTTCATTGTCAGACCGGTTCTCATTAAATTATGGCCACAGTGTGAGTTTCATATTGAGGAAAATACACATGATTAAGTGATTTTCTGGGTGTAACAATTGCAAAATCCATGTCTTTTCTACTTTGGACAGTTAGAACAGTTAAAGGGAGTGTTCAGGTGCTGAGGGTGTATCTACAACTGAGTAATTTAGATTTTTGGGTTTGGTTGCAAAAAGGCAGTGAAGATAACAACCTGTGGTTGACAAACAAACGAGATCCGGTGTGTACCGACCATTTGGCACGCGCAGCATTCAGATTTTGATGTGTCCCTCTTTCACTCTTAGCCAGCTGACAGGAATTGGTGTTTGTAGTGTGGTTTGTAGTTAACCAGGTGGGTCCACGATGCAAAGAGAATCCACACGAATGCAAAATATTCAGTTCATCATGTGTGAAGTGTGCTACCTCAACGGAGAGAGTGGTTTGCTGAGCCGCATGTCGGTTTCCTCTCCAACTTTCAGCAGTTTCTTTTGTGGCTATGAGCAATCCATTGATGTAAACTGATTTAAAATCTGTACAACGTGCGTTTACAGTTGGAGGATTTTCATCTATTTTAAATACCGTAGTGTTTTACTGCTGTAGCAGAACTGAAAATGCCCACGCAGTACCCCCAGCAAAGATAGCTTCAAAAATTCCCCAAGCATCGTAGTGAGTCAAATTACTTCTAAAGCCACATACCTAATTGATTTATTTACTACACCTGGCATCAATAAAGGGTCCCAAAGTGCAGGTTACTGGTCTATTTAACACTTCAACTGAGGTATAATTAACCTGCTGTAATAGCTCAGGGGCCTCAACCGACTGGTTAACTTCAAACTCCCCCTCCTCCCCAGTGCTCTTTAATAACCTGTATCTCTTGTATTATCTGTGCTTCTTCACCCACTTCCTAAATGGGGCCCACCATTGATCAGGCTGTAATTTATGGGCTTTTTGTGGAGTGAACATAGACTGGGGCTGGTTCCTATCATACCTGAAATGCTGAGCAGCAAAAACGGTAATAGCACAGTTGTAATCTAAGAACATGACACCATCTGACACCAGAATGATAATTATTACAGAAGAATATAATTACCATACACCAGGCGTCAATGCATATTTGTCTAATATGTCAAGGCAGGGTTAGGTTTATTTGTGAATGACCGAGGTCATTACTACAAGGATGGACTGTTGACGTAACTGCACTGCGGTGTTGTATGACTGAGTCTCTTATTCATCAACCAACTGTTCCCAAAATATGTGATAATCTTGTACTCTTACAGTGAATAGTGAGTGCAACACACTGCATACACACACACACCCAGTGCTTAGCAACGGCATGCACTCAGACAGAGTGGGGAAAGCCGACACAGAGCAACTCTCCCACTTCAAAGTCTGAGCCTGTGACCACATCTCCTTCAAGGGTCAGAGGTCAAAGTGGCTGCTTCTCTGAGGCATCCCTGAGTCCATGACTTCTAGAGAGCTCGAGGTCCCCTCCCTCTCAACCTTGACTGACCACTTAAAACTTACCTGAGCTCGCCCTTAAGCACTTATCAAGCTCATCTTGTTTGCAGCTCAGCTCAACTGTCAGAACCTGTTCTCACACTGGCTCGTCTCAAGACCTGTTGCCTGTGTTGTCCTTTGAGCCGCTGACATTAACTGCTGAGATAATGACTCTTGGCTCGATTAAGTCCCTTCTTGTTTTTGTTTCCATCTAAGCCCTCACAATCGCCAGCATGCCTGGGCACTTCTCTGCAGCAGGACAGGTCGTGTACTACAACCTGCGGCAGGCCGAGGGGATGAACACACTTGATCCATAAATGCATGCGTGCTGATTTGGAAGGGGAGCCCCGCGGCTTTGGGTGACATTCTCAGATGCAGCTGCTCTGTTTAACCTGAGGCACAGACAAAGTGCAGGAGAATAAGCCTTTGCTAATCTACCTGCTTGACATATTATGCAATTCTGACATTCTTTTGTTAAAGGGATAGAGATAGGGAAGGCATGCATGTGAATAAGTAAAACTTTCTAATGACAAGGGGCTGCTTCTTTAAAAAAATGCATTCTGGCACAATTAAATATTGGGCTTGTTTGAACACGTGTCTCTTATTCAAATAAATCAATAAAACGAGGAGGTGGATCAGTTTTCTTAGTTCCGCTTTAGAGTTTTTAAAGTAGTCAGATATTGCAGGTTGTCAGTGTATTTTGAGTTTGAGTATTACGGAGGTGTACTCTGGTTTAATGCAGCTGGTAACCACTTCCTGTTTTTTTAACAGTGAATCTTCTCACAGTTTGGCCATAATTTCCTGAAGTGTTTCGTGTGTGAGTGCAAGCATTTGTGTGTTGTGGGTTAACGCAAACTGAGGTGGCTTGCATTTTTGCAATGAACAATCACAGTTCCTCTCTGCTCAATGTGGTGTGGTGCACCTTTATAAGCTGCAAATACTATCTTTTTAAAGTTTCTGGCAAGAATGCACAATGTACATTTTATATTTTTGTGGGTGCATGTGCAGCAATGCAAATGTGTGTGCCACTGTAGCTTCATGTGTGAGTGTGGTGGTTGTGTTCATAGACGGATGGTGTAATGGAACAAAATTATCCTCACTTTTTTTTTCTGAGTCACATGTGTTGAAGCTTCTTTGTCTTAAAACGCTGTCAGGAAACTGATGCATCATCCACCATGGCATGGCATCGTACTGTAACTCTCCTGCTCAGCTGAACCTTAACATGTGAGAGCTGCGTTCATTTCTCTTGAACACTTCATCTCTCTTTTGTGCTTTGTCTACAATCAGCTCAGAAGTGTGGACCTCACACAGCCTCACGACAGAGATACCACATTCTTGCTTGCGCTGAGGCCCATGTCGAATGTTGTCTTTCAAATCAATGATTAACAGGAACACATGTACACCAGTTGTGTATATAATGTGTGTCTCTCTGAGTGAGCCAAGGGGACTGCCGGGCCCTAATTTGTTTTTGCAGACTCTGAGGTCGACTGTGCTAAGATTTATACTCATCTGGCATTTTTCGCCCTCACCCCATTGCGTTACACAAGCCTGACTGATACGCTGTTGGCCTGGAAAGACAGAGAAAGGACACACAACTGGTTCTGCTCTATGCATTTGATAGTCAGATGAGGGATTTGCAACATATCATGTTTCTAATCTTGTGGAAAATACTCAGGAGATACTAAACTCTCCATCAAGGTCTTACATTTGGTTTTAATTCTATTAACTAGTTTTCGATCAGTTTGGTAATTGTTTACATTGCACACGAAAAGCCCCTAACAAAGGAGAGAGAGAAAAGGGAACTCTTGGGTCTATGTAAATCATTTTATAAGGAGTACGGTACGGTTTAGACCTGCTCTATTTGCAAAGTGTCCTGAGATAACTTTTGTCATGAATTGGTGCTATATAAATAAAATTTAATTGAACTCAATTGAAAACAGATCATTTAACAACCGTATCACATAGGTAGCCACATACACCACAAGTTAGAGAAGTGGGCCCTACTTGTGGGGGAAGAGGTTCCCCACTGGTTTTACACTCAGAGATAAACAGCACATTTTGCTGAAAATAGATCCCCTTCATCTCTACTTGACCTAGAATTTTGTGCGCCCACATTGAGGGTTTTCCACCCAACCCTGTTGTTACCTGCTACTGAACAATTGAGGAGAAATCTGAGACAACTAGCGGCTAGAAGCTCATCCGTGTAGGCCGTAACCCAAAGCAGCCCCCAAAAACCGGAGGGGTCCTTCACAGAAAAAAAAAGATATCCTCCTTCATCCTGAAATATCCTCATCAGAGGACAAAATGGGGTTATAATGGAAATGTCTGGTAGGGTGTGGCGTGTTATGAGAATCCCACAAATTATGGGCTGGTGGGGAATTGTTCTAATCCAGCAAACCAATGCCGCAGAAACAGAGCTGCCATTTTGGAGAAAGGGAAGGAGCCAGTTATTTCCTGTCCAGGCTGAGATCTAATGGTTCATAAGGAAGATGTGTGGGCCTGGTGGGTTTTTTTTTTAAGCCGGGGACCCCACAGTTTTGAGGGTTTGTGGTTTTTGCATTTGCAAGTGTATGAAAATACCTGTCAGTAAGATTGTAAATTATAATTAGGATCACTTCTAATCCAAATATGGCTCAGATTCATGTCTTTTCCTTCTCTCAGCAGGAATGAACAGCAATCAAAGACAGCGTAAGATGTATGCGTTTCAGTCATTTAAGATTTCAGCCATTTTCTCTGTCCTTGGCATCATTCTTTACTAATAATTCATTGAACTTGCTCAGCTAAAGCTTTCATCAGATGTTCAGATGCAGCAACGTCCTGGATCATGTTGTGTTTCTGTGGTGTGCTGCTTTTCTTGGAATGTGCGCCGGCTCTTTGATTGTTCTGTTTCCTGTGATTTCAGAGGCCCTTTGTCTCTGCGTGGTAACTCACTAATCAGGGAACTCCGTCATAGCTCCCTGTCGCTAGGCCGCGCTCCCCTAATGTCACCCTCTGTGTATTGATATTTTTGGCTCTGCTCTCATGCCTCTCACAGTTCAATGAAGCAAAAAAAAATTAAAAAAAAATAAAATCAATGTTGGCAGGAACAATCCCCTTTAGGAATGCTCAGACTAAAAATGAGATTGTGGCATCAGTGGCAGCTGAGGGGGTAACTGCTCTGTCATGAGGTAATGAAAAAATAACAGTAAATCCCTCTCAACAGGACCTTCCCCTCACCTTCATATGCCCGTTAGCTCCTGTGTGATTTATGATTTGATATATTACAGGCTACTGGATACATGGTTCATTTTTCTGTTCATAAAATGTGCAAGGAGTAATGTATTTGCCAAGACTAGAGAATCATAACGAGGTCAGTTCTCTTGCTCTCTGGGTTTCCCCCATCTTCTTTTGCTTAGACTGTGGTTTTGCGATGTGTTATGGGATCCATGAAACAACAATGAAACCAGATGTGCTTAGTAATGCGTCTATGTACAGTCTTAACAACTTTGCAGAAGTTGAGCCGCGAGCACACCATGTAGCCAGTGTGAGAACTTTGTGCCGTCTAAGCTTTCTGGAAGGGCCTCTGTTCCCTTTTATACCTCCTCTTAAAATAAGCCCCCTCCCATTGGCTGAGAGCAGTCTGGTCATTGAATCACATCAGGCCAATTAGAGAGTAACACTTCCTTTACCGTGAAAGATGTTTCCTGTTGATAGTAAACGTGTGGCCTGCTGAGGAACAGAGAGAGGGAGGGGATGGGGGAACTTGTTGAACCACTGCCAGTGTTTCCTTGACCTTTGTGGCCTTCATGGCGGAAAAACTGATGCTGTCGCTGGGCTGAGGTGTATGTTTTGACTGTGTGTATGTGTTTGCGGGTGTACAGCGGTGGTGGGAAGTAGCAAGTCCATTTATTCAAGTACAACTTTGAGGTACTTATACTTTACCTTAGTATTTCTAATTTGTGCTACTTGAACTCGGTTGTTCACATGAAAAATATCAGAAATAGTGAACGCACAGCTCGCTGGTCACTGCGTGAAGTGGATGTGAATGTGGGATTGTGATTTTTTTCAAAAGTTGCACAAATGGTTGGTTTTATTCTTTCCTACCCAGTTGATCATCTCACAGCCCCTTAGATTTATATAAGTTGTATTGCCACTGCATGGTATGACTCTACTCTTTCACTTTGGTCTTGAGAAGCTGCAGCCTTTATTCACTGACAAACCTACATTGTACATTTACTCTGAGACTGACAACTTCACTGCTCACCTTTTCCTCTGCATTGCTCACATCTCAGCCGAGGTGATACCAAAAAAGTAACAGGTACTCTACACAATGGGAAACCAAAAAAGAGACAGTAGAGTCAAGCTGGGGGCTACCATGTGGTGGAAAAGCCCTCACTGTGACCTTCTGGAGGGGGCCGACCTAGTTTGGAAACCACTGCAGTAAACTAGATCCACTTCAAGCAGCTACAAAAGTTAAATGTTGCTCACATATTGTTGCATCAGGGTTAACAAAAATGTAATATATTAGTCACAAAAGCCATTTTACCTTTACTGCTAATATGTATGTACTTTTACTTAGATTATAATTTCAGTACTTTTACTTGTAGAGTGTTTTAATATTTCTTCCACCACTGGTGTACAGTGACCCAACGCCAAGCTGCTTGAGTTGGAGAACGCACACACAACACATCTGACCGGGGATTGTGACAAAATTCTGCCATCTCATGACTCCCCAGTGTGACCGGCTGACGGCAGGTCCTGCTGTTTCACATGCCAACCTAGAGATGTGAAGTGGTTTACTCTCTGTGGGAATGACAGCTTCACTCTGATCAACTCAGGCAGATCACATCCCAAGGCTGTATTTAGAGCAGCAAACAGATCTGATGTTTAACTCTTTGGGGTGCAGATGTTGTGCCTTTCACACCCATCAAAACAAACAGAAACCACAAGGAATCTTTTTTTTCTCCTTTTTGATGTCCGTGAGAAAACCAGACGTCAAAAGGTTAAAGATCCCGGTAGTCTGAATCCTCATGGTGTCTCTCTACAGTTTTGGTGAAGATTTTCTGTCTGTTGACCTCTGACTGGGTTTCAGTGACCAGTCTTACCCCTCACGCCCACCTGTTTCTGTGGCCTGCATAGACTCGGGCTTGTTTACCTCTAATGGGACTCTGCTGCTGAGCGAAAACCAAGGGGCCCGATGGTTGTGGCCACAGGTTGGAGGAATGTCTACCGTCTGGACGGGAAAATGTAATCAGCTGAGATCAGCGAATTAGAGGCCGGTTTCTCTTTCTCCCTTCTCGCTCTCACTTTCCCTCCATGTACTTCTCACGCATGCAGGCGTTTTCACTTTTTCTCACTCACGCTGTCTGAGTTGTACATGCACACACACACATGCACTCTTTCAGATGAAGAAAAATGACACCTTTTCTTTTAGCTATTTCCTCTGTTTTTACATACTTGGGCCTGGGGTACAAGAGGCAACCTTGTGTTTTCATGTGACAAAACACACAGAGGTCTGTGTGGATTTGGGAGAGGTGAATAGCCTAATTCATCATTCGGGGTTAGGCCTGTCTAAGCCTCATATGGGAATATCTCTATCTACACTTAAAAAGTGGGACTGTTGGCGCTGTCTCTTGAGCTTAAAGAAACTACAACTCAGGCCTGTCCTCCATTTGACTGATGACTTCTCTGGAGAATCAAAATTCCACAGTTCCAAAATGTGGTTTTACCTGAGATCTGTAAGTCTGCGTTTCTCCTCAAAAATCCTCCCGTTTGACAGAGGAAACAGCATTTTGCCTAATCCTTTAGTTTTTTGGCTGCGTTCACAAGAAGTATCCAGATTCTTACTTAAACAGAACTACTACCATGTAAAAACAGTCTTTTACAAGTAAAAGTCCTGCATTTGAATTTGAGAAATACATATATTTTTGTTCTTTATGATTATCTATTTATGATGTTTATGATGTGCTTACTGAACGTTAAGGTGTGGGGTAAATGTAGTTCTTATATACAGTTACGTGTGTTGTTTTTTTGGTTCAAATTCAATAAAATTGAATAGGCTGTACAAAAAAACAAACAAATGTTGGGATAGCAGCGCTCCAAAGACAGCGTTTAGCAAATAGTAAACTGCCAGCCAACTTATTGAGAGTTTTTGTGTTTCTGGGCAGTTCACAAGTTGTTGTCACATTAAAGGTAGATTGGCAGTCAGTTTCTCATATTTCAAACCGTATTTTTAGTACACTTTTATGGCATTTATATTTAGCAATGTCTATTCCATGTATTTGTGTTATGTTACTGCCTATCTCCATAGTAGTCTTCTGTGGAGTCACAGACAAAAGATTCACAGGAAGTGATGCATGCATGTAACAGACGTGATCGCTGATTCATGTGCACAGTTAAAGTTATCTGGAAGACAATATTCACCTCCCCTGCTCCTCCTCCAGTAGTTCACTTTATTCACTGAAATCTATGTAACTACTGAAAACATCAAAACATTTTCACAATATAACATGAAAATAGCATATATGGCATAAACTGCTTTCTGCTAAAAATCCCACAATGCTAAAACACACTTGCTGTAACCACATGCGTCACCAAATCCACCAAGACTGAAATCTTTACAAGTATTATATTATACGTTTAGAAATAACACAGTGTAAAAAATAGTTCTGCTAAGTTCTGCTCAAAATCAATAAGTACTTACTTATTGATTGTCAACAAAATGTAACAAATTATCAAAAGTAAAATGATCATTATGCAGAATGACGCCTTTCATGATGTCATATATTGTAGTACTGGATTACAATTACTGATACATTGAAGTGTAAGCAGTACTTTCTTATTGTAGCTGGTTAAAGAAGAGATAATCTTACATATCCTATGCACTGTTTAATCCCTAATAATGCATCACACAAACTGATCATATGTTTTGTATACAAGATCTTAATCTGCAAATTAACTAGTAACTATAGTTGTCACATAAATCTGGTAGACAAGAAGTTACAATGTTATCCTCTGAAATGATGTAGAAAAAAACCAAGCATGAAATAAAAATACTTGTAAACAACAAGTACCTCAAAATTAGATTTAAGTAAATGTATTTAGTTATTTTCCAGCCCTGACAAACATAAACGCCTGTCATCAGTATACTCATGTATCACATTGTCACATTTAAGTCTCACCAGAGGCATTATTTCTGATAATTAAGCGTCCACAGTGGACGTTAACGGTAACAGGTCAACCACAGGCACGCTCAGGCTGCGCTGTACGTCCTCCGCTGCCTGTCACGTACACTCACTCTCACACATTCTCACTCACTCTCACACACATGTTGATAACCACACTTGTAATGTGAACCTTACTGCTGAGGAGAGCAGGCCTATAATTACAGAGCAATGGTGGGAAAGCCATAATCACAAAGACTCAAATAGAAATCTGAATCAACAGATGATTCCAGATTGACTCGTTCCCTCTGTTTACACAAGGCCGTTTTGATTTACGTTCAGAACTGGAAAACCTATTGTCCCTTGCACAAATGTTAACATTTCTCTGATTGAGCCTTTAAGAAGCCTGTAAGTGGTGATGTGTAATTGTGCTTTTGTGTTTTTGCTTTCACTCAGAAGCCACATCAAAGGTGTTTTTCTATATCTTGCTAGCAGATAGAAAAGGCAGTTTGATTCTGATCATAAAAAACACATTGGCGTCAATCAGTGGCCAGCTATGAGTCGCGCTCCTGTGTTCACTCGCTTTCAACAGATGCCTCTGTGTGTTTCTGTTACACACACAAACACTTTTCAGCCCAGCTGGCGGAAACCGTTAAATGAGCAGAAACTATGACACCTTCGTGGTATGAAAATTAGATGTAATGCATATTTTTTTCCCATATAGGTGCATGTTATTTTAACTGGAGATTTGGTCACCTGTTTATAGACTTGTTGATCATGCATGAGCTGCACTGACCTGTGTAATGAATAGCTGGCGGCCTGTTCTCATTATTTGTTCCATTTTAAATTACAGCTGATTTAGATGCAGTGTGACATTAATATTTGAAAACATAGATACTGTGCATGATTCTTTGTGATTTGGCTGCATATTTACAATATTTCTGAAGCGTGTGACATATTTCTTTTTGAGTTTAATCAAGGTTCAGTATCATCAGTCATCCACTGATTTCACTTTTAATGTAACATCCTAATAGTCCGTCAGAGATGAGTGTTTTCTATCTATCAACAAAAAGAACAAGAACAGCTCTTCCTCTGTTTTCTTCATCAAAACTCTGCTGTTTGTTACTGTAGCTTTAAAAAACTACTGTTTAAAACACTGTCGTTACTCAATGGCAATTGCCTAAGACACCCCATTCCTGGGAAATGAATGCGTGCCCTTGTTCCAAATTTAGTTTTTGCCCGCCACCATGGGCTGCTATTTGGTCTGCCATTTCTCAGGGTTGTGGGCTTCTTTAATGAGCACTTTGATCCCACTCAGGTCTGGCGCTGGTGTTTACGCGACCCTGGAGAAAAAAAAAAGCAAAAGAGAAGAAAAAACGTATCTCATTCTCTGCTAGAGACCTCTACGCTGTGGCGTCCAGTGCAGCAGCCACATCAGGACCCCGGAGACCTCGTCTTCATCCCCAGACCCCAAGTGACCGCAGAGAGTTCGTGGCTGCGCTTTCAAGTCACAGCAGGGTGGATTTTGTGTGGAAAGTACAAAGCAGATGACAAATGTACACTAGATGAGGGTTAAAGGGACTAAAAGTGACAGATTGTAAAACATTTCCAGTCAACCTGTCAGATTCCTTTGGATTACTGCAGATGTCAGTGGCAGCTGTTTTTTTAGGTTCATTTGTAGTATAACATGTGTTCTTGATTAGGATTTCCCTTTATCAGTCTCATAAATTTCATAACTTAATTACAACAGCTTCTTGGCTCTGCACACCAGATTCCTTATTTCCAGTGTGGCTTTGACATAGAGCAGCTGTGTTGTGAGCATCAAGGCTCAAGTACACTGTAGCCTGCATAAACTTTTCACTTCAAAATATCCCAAGTTTAACATGTAAGTTATCCAGTACAGAATCTCAAATATGTGAATTTCTCAAAGTGGAATTATCTGCAGTGGTCTGAACTTACAAAAAAGATAAATATGGAGTTCATAAAATATAATGTAATTGATACATTTACTAATGACATCCATTAATTTAACTTTGATAACAACATGAAAGGTTTTTTTATGGTGACACAGCTTTAATATTATGAATCATTTATCATTTGAACCCTATTAAACCTCATTGACCTTCTCAGTCATATTTGAAATGCCGTTCGGTTTTTACCTCACAGGGTCTCTGTCAGGGCAGAAATTAGTCTTATAATAAGAAAGATACAGTATTTCTCTTAATTATTTCTATAAATTTAGATTTATTAGGCTCGAATTTCACTGAATATTACTCTTCTTATTTTAAAGCTAGGGTAGGCAATATTAGTTGGCATCCAAAAATTCCATAATAACTTTTCAGCATGTTGTAATTCAAGTGGTCTGAGTGAAAACTAGACTTCCACGCCTCCTCTTTGTTCTGTTTTCAGGCTTTAGTATCCAGCTTGTGAAAGGAGACTATGGTCAATCACATTTCCGCTATTTCAGTCATATTGGCTGTTCTACAAATGCAGATGCGTGTTTACATACTTTCAGATCATGAAAGCCTGATTTAATGGCAGAAAATCCTGCAGAAAATCCTACAACTTCTGATTAATTTTGAATCACTCCTACAACAGCGTATAGTAGAAAACATGTGTGTGAACATGCTGATGAGCTTCGGGCTCATTATGTTCAGTGCCCTGGCATATCTACAAGTGACAAAGAGGGCTTATGTCAAACAGTGTGGAATAACTTTTTAAGTGGGACAATTGTGTGTGTCCCTCTCATTCTACTGTAAGACGGTGTTGCATCTGCCTTTGAAGCTTGGGGCGCTCTGCCCTGGGGCCACAGAGCGTTGGAGGGACATCTTTGAGAAGATGAGTCACGGCAAAAAGGCCTGGAAAGTGAGGCATGAGGTTTCGCAGGGCAACTAACTCCTTCTGCTACCATTCGAACTTGTGGGTTTGTCAAAAGGGGCTCAGTCAGTCCCTCTAGCAAGTTACGATTGCAACAATTAACACAAATTCAAACAATCCCCATGAACCTTGCGATTTTGTCCAATCACCTTAACTTCCACCTCAAATTTTACCAATCATTGTAGTTTCTTGCATAAAACGGTGAGCCATAGGTCACCAAACTCACTTCCTTGTTTCGTGTTGTGATTTGCAGACCATGCAGATGTGAATGTTACACATTTATGCACATTCACCTTCAGAAACTGAGCTTCCTTGGTAAGGTTACTTGGAACACCAACTCCAAATAATGCGATTTTATTGTCATTGGAAGAAGTTGCATTACATTTTTAATAGATTATACAAAAAACTGCAACCGTTTTAGCAATTTTTTACTTTCTCACACAATTTAATTGAAAGAAAACGTCTAAAAACATTGCAAAAGGCAACGCAATTACTGAGAAAAAGTGCAGTGAAATCAGGCAGTTTAGGCTGCAACAATCCCAAAAAAAGTCTGTGAAAGACTGCTTAGTGGAGTGACATGAGACAACAGAGAGGGAGGTGGAAGGTTTGGCATAGTATGCTCAGATTTCTCTGATTCTGAGCATAAGTGATTTGATTCAGGAAACTAGTTTAGCATTTACACTGAAGGCAAATAAAATCCCTTCACACCACTAAGAAATATTTGCTCTGTTAAAACTCAAAGTAACTCAAATATGTACGACATAGTCCTAAAAGACTTGGAGAGTTGGTCAGGTGTTTTCTTTTTTAATTTTCCTGAAGGCATCGGCAGGATTTGCCACATTCCACCGAATGAATTATCACCTGTATGGGCACACATAATACAACAAAGAGCTTCAACCAGGTGTACTGAATGTTCCAGAGTCATTCATTGTTTGGCACAGAGTCCCATCTAATGTCAGGTTAAGGACAGCTTGCCCTGTTTGACTCTGTGGGGAACACCCTGAATCAAACAACTAACCAAGCCAGGATAAAGTCCCTCACAAATACCTCAACTGACAGGAGCCACATGTCAGAGCTGAATATACTTCCTGGAAATCAGTGAACAAATATACAACATGGTGTATTTGATCAACTCGGAGGAAGATGTTGGCTGTAAAATATTAATCTTTGAATCCTGTTTGAAAAGGAAGACAGGATATGCAAAGCCTGCATAACTGCCAGGGTGACAGGTGTGTGTGTGAGTGTGTGTTTGCTTTTGCAAACTCGACCTGAAACTGTGAGTCAAAAAAAAAAGTCATACATATTTACATTCAATGTGTTATATACATATTTTACATACTTTCATTATATGGACTTGAGTTCCACTCTTCATGGAGAAGACAGACTTGGACAATGTGATGGGAACAATTTAGAGCCAAAGACAAGAAGACAACTTGTGTTGACTCAGTGACTCACAGCAGGGTTTTTTTCCTGTTTGCACTGGGCTGTTAATCACAAGAATATACGGCCATGTGAGCGGGTGGAGGAGCAGGATCCTGCTGCAGATAGATTACAATGAACCAATCCAGACACAAGACAAGACAGCATCCAAAGGTGCAACGAAACCAAAACATATGCATTCACGTGCACATGGGCTCTCACAATTGGGTGTAGAGGAGGGTTTGGTGAGACATATCAGAGGATTTAACCAGGTGTAAATGGCTGTCAGGCTGGATGCAGCTCTTTGCCAGCACTTGTTGTGTGCCCATCCACGTGTTCTGGATGTACATGTGTCAGTGGTTATGAGTCACAGCAGCTTTGGCAAACAAAGTTGTCTGCCGTGACTCATGACAACTGACACATGTACATCGCATACTTGCTTGGATGGGACCTGGATTGTCGATCTTTTCTCATGCCTTAAGTACAGGTTCTATTTGACATGAGCTTCTGTAAGGTATTCCTATCTGCGTTTTTTGCATGCTCTGTGGTCAAGCTCAGAGACAACAAAACACCTGTTTTCTTTTCTCTTTAAATATGCATCTCACATGTCACTCAAGACTGCTTGGTTCATTATGGAATCTGCTGTGTTAAATCACATGCACATGTGATTGCACAATGATGCCCTTTCTTGTACATTTGAAGAATTCCAGAGTGTTTTTTTTTTTTTTTACCATAACACACTTGGACATAAGTGCACACATAGTTCCTGGCAAGGGAAACATGCGTGGGCGAATGTCGAGTCGATGCCCGACCAAGGGTTACAGCCCACATGGAGACAGCGTTAACCCTCAGTGCTGATACGGAGACATTATGGGTGTCTTATCTCTGCCCCAGGCTCCTTAAGTCATCTATGCACCACTTCAGCGACAGAATTTTATAGCAACAGAAAAAAAATGGCCATAAACATAAAATGACTGACTGATAGCTGCACTCGGCTGAAGGATGCCCTCTAATTAGTGTGTTTTATGAGCCCAGGATCCACAGTGAAAACATGTTCGTGCTGCGCCGAAGAGTAAACACTGCCTGGGAGGTCACAGTACCCACAGGGAGCTCTAGAGTGTCCTCAGACCAAGTTCAGGACATTTCAAGTCTCATGGTAGACCTTTGGTGCCGACATTATATTAAGTGCACGGTTAATTACAGTATGACTAATGGGACTATTTGAATGTGTAACATCAAAGAAATGATAAGATGTTGTACTGCTCTGATTCTGTATGTTCTGCACAAGGACACTAAATCTAGTTTGAATAAATTCGATTAAAATGTATATATATGTTTTACAATTTAGATTTTTTAAGTGTCAAGACAATGAACTCCAAATTGCTCTAAACTAAAAAGTAAAAGTAAAAAGTATACGTGTTAATTTATGGTTACAGAAGTCATTGGTGCAGAGAGAAAAAATAGCAAATCTTGCGGCTCTGCATCCCCCCCCCCCAAAAAAAAATAACAAAAGTAACATTTGAGAAAGTGATACAAGCTTGTTGACACAAAATAAAGCGACTCGTCTCAGGAATGAATCCCTGAAGAATTTCTCCAGTGTCAGCACTCAAACCCTCAACATCTCCTGTTTCACCTGCTCCTCCAGGAGTGAACCGATGAGCTCTGGCCCACGACTACACAGGCGGACCTCTCAGCGAAGAAAAGCTCTTTAAATGATTGAAATATTTCAGATGCCCCCTGGACAAAAGAAGTAAAAACATGGGAGTTGAGTGAGAGGCAGGAGCCTTCCACCTGACCCTCTGGTCAACCAGAAAGTGGTATGGGTTAATCCCGCTTTACACTGACTTCACTCAGCAGCTCCTCAGCACTGGAGTGATAAACATGAGTACGAGGAGAATTCTCTTCTCACCTGGTGACAATGTATTGCCCTAGGCCTGACCCCACAGGTGACGACAGACCCGACATGACAACTCCCTACTGCGGGAGAGAGACAGAGAGAGAGAGATGTAAAGAGATGAATAAAAAGCCATAAAGATAGGCCCCTTTCAGACAAGGAATTCGTAAAATTGCTGGGTTTGTTCTGGTAAATTAAGGGCTTTTCATGGAAAAAGCTCTGTTCTCAAGTGATTTAACAATAAATAATTGAAATTTAACAGTCAGGACAAGGCAATGGAGAATACATATAATGTAAAAGGCAAAAGATTGTTTATTAATGCAACATTTTAGTAGTTGAGTCACATCTTCACCTTCAAAATGATATAAATGATCAATTAACAACTTTTAAAGCTCCCCATCCTCATATTAGAATGTGACTGCTCCTATTTACACCTACACTACAATATATAATATAAAATATTATGGTTACTAGGTTTTACAGTGAGTAGATAGATGCACAAAGACACATGCAGAGTAACCAAACGGACGCTGCAATCAATTTCTACAGGAAACATACTGTATGCGAGCCAGTATAAATGCTTGATTATTATTTCACTCGAAATAGTTTAAAACACATCTCATCCACAGTTCGTCCCTTTGAGTTTTGACTCAAATGTGGCGTCTCTCCAAATATTAGTCAACTTGGCTGTTTTGCTTTGTTGTGTCTCATGTTGCTTCATGCTAACGCTGGCTCCACCAAGCAAAATTGAGCCAAATTCTCAGATGAAAGATTTGCTTTTGTCATAGAGATGCTGACAAATTCCAGATGGCATGCTCCGTACAAGTTTGGATCTGATTTCGTGTCGTAAACCCGAATGGTCCAAACTAGCATGTAGAGAAAAGGGGGAAATAAAGAAAGATATATGGTTACAAGGAGGGATAAGGTTAAGGAGTAAAGTAAGATAACAAATGAGATTACGAGTTGGAGAGAAAATCGGACAGAAATTCAGCCTGTTATTTATCAACTCTGTTTTTCTCTCCTCTTGTGCTTTTCATGGAAATCAGCAAGCTTTTCTTCGTTCTTCTCTTGCAACTGATAATATCCCTGCTATCATTCAAGGGTAAATGCAGAGTTCAAAGATGTCAAAACTGTTTGCAAAGCATTGGGCGTTGACATTAGCTTTGCAGCAATTTGTTTTTTCATTTCGGACTTATCTTTATTTCTATTGATAAGGTGAAGCTGATTCATCAGTGTCAAGGGGTTGAACTTGATCGCTTCAGATTTAAATTTTCACAGTGACTAATGTTAAAACCATATATTATGTACATAGCTGTGATACGATAGCGAGGTTTCTATTTAAGACTTGTGTTTGGGTAATAGCTATAAATCAACTTGGACATGTTTTTGTAGTCAGAGTGTAGGTGTGTTTTGTGTTGAACAGGCTTATAAAACTATTACTACATTCCATGTGTGTGTTTACCTGTCCGCTCAGGTCTCATCTTCGACCACACCCACAATGTGTTTTTATAGTAACAGCTATAGATTCAAGGAACTGAAATACTCTACTTTGAAGAGCAGACACTGAAGTCTGAGGTGGAATCTCAGTCTGCCTGCAAATTAGTTTGACTTGAAATGCTAATTATTTCAAATTTCCTTTTACCTTTATTCCCCCCATAAAACTTGTTTTAACTTTGGCAGACTTTTTCTAATTATATCCACAACTTTCATTTTATTATGTTGCTGGTTTATAACTTTAAATATCACAGCTGTACATCTGCAAACCTAAATTAATTTAAAAAATGGACCTACAGTTTGATGTGGTAACTTCTGAGGTGAGAATTACAACTTTACCTCCGGGAGATACACACAACACAGAAAAACGTGTGAGTGAGAAAACTCCTGCAAACCATTTGAGAGTGTTTTTTCCTGCTTTGTTTACATCTTAGAGCAATAAAACGGTAATAAAATGATCTACAGACAAGATCCTTGAGCTTGACCTCCCTGTAAAATGCTACCTGAGACTCTGCAAGTATTTTAATGAGAACATCATAAACTAAACATCCACTTATGTTGACAGAAGGGAGAAAAATAAAGAGCACTGACGGCAGTTTGCCTGAACTTTCCAATAGCACTTTCTGCGCTGCATTTTGTAATTATTTACCATTTATGGGGTGCATCAAGTGGTGCAGGTAAGGCCAGTTATGAGCTCGATTTTCTCAGGCAATCACATAAAATTCCTTACAGTCGATTGACTCTTGAGAGTGCATGTGATTTTTATGTTCAGTTTTATGTAACTCCTGACTCAACCTGTTTCTGGAGGAAACTGAGGATCCTTCAGTTATTTGTTTACTCATTGGCTTTGCAAAAGGACAGTGTGCGTACAGTGTGATCACCCCTTCATCTCCCTTTTCCTTTCTCAAATAAAGGACTCTGACTGAGAAGCTATGCCAGACCTTATTTTCAAATGCAAGAGGAGTGTGAGATTCCATAGATGAAGGTAACATCAAGTCAAACCCTCACTATCAGCAGCAAAACTCGGCCTCAGTTGGGCGTGCTTCCACACACACTCACTTAAACCCACACACACACACACCATGCACCTGTGCATGATTGTGCTGAAAGGAGCTGATAGCAGAGTGAAAGAACTTGACATTTGTTTTCTTAATCACCTCCAACACCTCCTTTCTGTTTGTGCAGAGCGAGAAGTATCACAGAGCTTAACAAAGGCCCCATTTACTCACCATCCTTATTTGTCCAAGCGTGTTTCCCTCCAGCTCCCTGAAACCACAAGCTCATTATTTCATCCTCCGTAATGTTAGCTCTTAAATCCACATCAGCACACTCATTTGGTTAGAGATGGTAAATATTTATGCGGCGTGTCACAAAAACACACACATGTGTGCACTCACACAACTGGCAAACAGACACACACTTGCAAGCACACTTTTACCCTACCATTTGTTCAGATTTGCTTTTTTATTTTCAGTTTGCACTGGAACTGTTGCGTTGGTGCTTTTGGCTGGATTTCTGACATTGGGTTTTTGAAGGCTAAGCAACAAAAGCAAGACAAGCACTGTGTTGTTTTGCTTTTGATGCTTAGTTCTTTGTTTTCAAATGCAAAGTCATTCTAAGTTAAGTCATGAATGTGTATATGGATAAATGGGTTGAATAATGGGGGGAATCATCATTGGCATGTAATCAATATTAAAGGACTCCTTGGATTGGGATCAGAGCATCTCTAGTTTTAACTGGAGAAATGTTAATAACACTCATTTCAAACAGAGGACCTGGCTTAGGTGGGGGCCCCTGACTCCTTGAGGCCCCTTGGTCTGTGTCTGGTAATCCCTCCATGCAAGTGTGGTTGTGATGGAGCATCATGTGGAAGTGAACACGCTAAACAAAAGTTGCTCTATGGTCCAGGTAAAAACCTCCACTACCTAACTGGAAGAAAGCTCCAAAAACTGACATTAAACATTACTCAAATAGTTTTCTGCCCATTATAACTTCTGGAAACATCTAGATGTTATGAGACATGAATCATGTAAACAAAACCAAATAAGAAATGGTGCCCAGAAATGCAAGGTAAATCACTAATACTTCTTTTAAACAGTTTATTCGAATAGATTTGTTTTCAATTCATTCATCTCTCCACCCCTCCCCCCTCATTTACCCTGTGTCTCAGGTTGCCTGCAGTCAGGTATGATGGCCCAAGGCCTCCGGTTAAATCCCCAGCCCAGACGTCTGCACAGCCCTAGTCTGCCTCATCGGGAGTCCTGCATTGATTGCTGCTTTAGTCCCCCCTCATTGTTAATGGGAACCCTGCATTGTGAGGGGGCCACTTGCATTGTGTAGGGGCTCTTGTAATGTTGTCTTGCTGAGTGCTGGAGAATTGGCTGTGTGGGCACCGACCTGACAGCGGCTCCTGTGAGGTCTTGTTGACCTGCTGACTGGAGCCACCTGAGAGTCAATCAGGGCACCGAAATACCTCAACAGGACAGAAGAATGTGGAGGAACTGCTGCTGTCTGGATTAACAACAGGCTCAATATAGCAACCAAATACAGTGGGAATATAAAAAAAACATTTAAAAACACACATGAATGAACACCTTAATGCCTTAATAACTTCTACATTTAGTTCAGATATTGTTAATAGTGACCTTTCTTTAACTGTGGTAAAACAGGTAAACTCTGTTGTTACAGTGACTTTGAGGTAATTGTTGAGTCAAAGCATATTATTGAGTCCCAAGAAATGAATGTCTGACACTTGGAAAAGAAAGAATAAAGCAGACAGGTCCCCTGACTCAGGATTAATTTTTTCGGAAAATACAAGCAATTTTTTGTCTTGTTTTAACACTGTAAGGACTCAGTTACTGACAAAACTGGTTTGAAAATTAGGAGATTTTTTGCTGTGTTTCCACCTCCAGTCCTATAGTAACTTGTTGATGTACACTCAACATTTAAAGCTGTTAGTAACATCATCATCAAAGTGTCTAATAATGTATGTGAAATGTATTCTTCAGGTTACTGTAAACACAAAAACAATGTTTAGCCTTAAATCTTTAAAACCCTAAGTGGATAGGTATCTGGCTGACATGCAGTGTTTTTAAGTCTGGATAAACAATTTTACCTTCACAAAATGCAAATATTATGCACAATCATACTACATAGTCTAGATTCTTACAATAGATACTGTAAACAAAACATGCCTCTATTTAGCATTTATAAGCATATAAACATTTAATAAATGGTTTATAAAACACTTATTATAGTTGCAGATAGAGGAATATGCTTAAATTTTTATTAAGGTACAGTATTTGTGAACAACTAACTGCAAAAAAGACATACTGTATTCTGTATTATTACAACTGTGTGGGGGTCAAACTGTAAATACACTGAATATACTGAAAGATACACAAACACTACAGTGAGACAGTAATTACACATAAAATGCACTCAGCTGCAGATTCAGGATAAAGGGATTTGTGTTTGGACTCCACATTGTTCCTCCAGGATGCAGTAATTAAACCTTCACATCAATATCTGCTCTCTTTCTCTCTGTGGCTCTGTGTTATGATTTCTCTCTTTGCAGAGCCATTGTTTCGCCTAACCAATCAAAGAATGCTGCTATCAGATCAAGCAAACGTCTGTCAGTAGACTGAAGCAGCTAACAGCCTTTCTCTCCCTCAGCACGCAAGATGATGCTAAAAGAACAACTTTGAGGAGGAAGAGAAGAAACTGCGAAGCTAAATTTGGAAATGTGATTCTTTTGATGCAAAAGTATGATAGTGACATTTACAGTTAACGCTAGTGTAGCTATCATAGTGTGACAGTGTTGATATGCGGAAATCTCGCAGTCTCATGATCTCTGAGGCAAGTTGTAGAAATAAAAGCTTGGTTAAAAATGAGAAAGCATATCTAAAAAGCAATTTAAAAACTAATTGGCATGCCATTTTAGCGAGAGCATAATTTTGGAATATGTCCAACCCTCAAAGTAATCTGGGATTTTTAAAATATAGGCTGTTATGTCTTGTGTTCAACATTGAGAATTGTATTCCCAAACGTAGAAAAAAAAACATATATACAGTTGCATCTGGAAACTCAACCCTTCATATGCAACCTTATACTGACGGTCATGCAGATAAACCTGAGGTTACCTCTTCAGTGGAGTCATTGGAGGGATGTGTGCCGGGCTCATGTAACTGAAGCTCACAGTAAATCTCAGTGGATAATGACAGTGACTGAGCCTGCTTCTATTGTTCACCTGCATTGTGTTACATGGGAATGAGGACGGCAGGAAAGCTACCTTTTGTTGATCTCTTATATTTTGTATTATCACACCAGAGATGGTGCCTTCGCGTGCACAGCATAGAAGTGTACACACACACACACACA
>NW_023339796.1:7071642-7126388 GCF_004916995.1 Morone saxatilis | reverse complement strand
CACACACACACACACTAATGTACATTATATGCAAGTGAGCTTCACCACTTCAAAGGCTTCCATCTGTGCACAGAGCAAATGGCAGGAGGAGGCAAATTAGAAGGGGAACACGGGTGCTTCTTCAGAGGGAGAGGAAGCACATCGGAAGGACCTTTAATCTCCCACAACCCCACCAAATTGAGCACCCGGAGGAAATGACATCACATCGCTTGCTGCAGCGATATCACTTTGCCAAATACAAAATTCCTTGCTGTCCCAGATATTATTGTCCCCTGCATGACAGAGGTTATATTTCTTTATATAATAAGCTTCTCAGTGAGCAGCTTCTTGAAGGTATTATGTTGCTAACCCGAGCTGACAATGGAAAAAGCAGTCCAATAAAGATATTGAATTATATTTCAATAAGTTCATAACAAGGTTCCATGACTTTTGTTGAATGTTTGGAAGTTAAAAAAGTTATTTTAAAATGAGTTTACCTACATACAGTTGTTGACTCGTGTGTGGTGGTACTGTGCAACATTTGTAAACTTGTGTTTTTATAGTTATTGATAAAAGCAACAACATACTGTATTTGGCCATTTCAATGAAAATTCAGAGCTAGGACCCCAAAACTGCAAAGGAAAGGATACAATGATATTTTGTTTCCAAATTAAATCAGGTTTTTGTGATAAAATATGTGGATTCTTCTTATTTTGCCCTAGCAAAGTTTTTCTGATTGTTTTCTGTTTACAGCATTAGAAGCTAGAGGGCTTAATCCCAAATCCGTATTGCTCTCCACTATTAACATGCACTAAATTGTCTATCAAACCTCACAGAGAAAAAACCCCAAACATGATTCTTAAGTTATGGGTGAAGAGCTAGAACAACGTTTGATGTAAATTGTAACCTTTAAAATAAACCTATGCTGTTCCAGCTCAGCTTAACTCATCATCTCTTTTCTTTGTGACAACCTATAATTGCAGACTTTTTAAGCAGCCCTGGAGATGTGTTGTAGATAAGCTGTCCATCTTAACACACTCAAGGCTTCTCGGTGGTTTCCTTTAGGCACAACGTTCCCGTAGGCTGCAGTTTTTGTGCAGAGGTGTCATATTTCAAAGATGCTGTGTTATTCAAAACACATTAGAGAAAGAAGACTGATTTGTCTTGTTATTAGCAGTAGAGAAATTATCTGAAAGTAAGGTTTCATATTCAAATTACTGTTTCAGAGTTGTGCTGTGTATTTTGTGTTTATTTTCTAAGTTAAAGGAGATCCACGAGACCATGAAAGGCCACTGGAGGACAGCAGTTGCTGAAGTGAAGTGGTCACAGCATTTAGTAAAGGCAAACTCTTTAATTACTGAAAACACCAATGGAGGTAAATACTTCGTCATCTGATAGCATCTCTGGTAAAGTAACCCCCTCCTTTTCTTCCATCAACACTAAACACTAAGTGCAGGTAACGGAGCTGTAGCCCTGAGGTCCCTCTGTCTCCAAACTAATCAAGAATGACAAAAGAAGTAAATCTCAATTGTATTGTTAGAAAAACATTCAGGGCATATGAAACAAAAGTGTTTTTCAGGTCAGAATTTTGACTGAACAAATTATTTGTTCAATCTTTGTTAACCAGCACAGGTTGGATCTTTCATTCAGGTGTGTGATTAATGTGAAATTTAACTTTACTTTATTGTACATTCTCTACTGGAACAGCAGAACTTTTCTTACTCCTCGGGATTTCCAAGGTGATTTCTTGTCTGATTAACATCCTGCTAAAATACGTTAGAGCTTGCTTTAACTTGACTCATCCAGTGGCGGCTTCCTTTGATAAACTGTGATTAGATTTAATGTTCGAGCTGGCTTACTGCATTCAACCCGCAATGCTCATCAGGATGTAAAAAACACTCAAAAAGGAAAGCGAAAGAGAGTTAAATCCAGAGTTTATTCGAAAAAGCGTTGTGTTACTGTATGAGTAGGACTAGTGTTCTCCAGCTGGAGCTCCTCAGGCAGGTCTTTCCAAGGCCAAAAGGCAGGTCACCTTTGGTCTTTAACCTTGAAAGAGGAAAAGTCAGGACATTTCTGCCTGCAGGTCTCAGGTTGCATGAAGGAATCAACAGTCCAGAAAGAAAACTGGTGTCAAATAAAGCAGCAAGGACACAACAGTAATCAAGACAGCCTGCTCATCAAATTGAAATCTGATACGTACCAGTGAAGCCATGTTAAATGGTCATTTCTGAGAGAGGTTTCCTCATGTATCCTTTTTGGTATTAGTTTTGGTTTTATGTGGCAACCCCGCCTAGAATTTACATTTATCTTTTGCCAAATTTTGCAATTCAATTGCATTTTGGTTGTAAATGTACTGACTCACCTCCTGAGTCAGGCGTGCAAGTTTAGACAAAAAAAGCAATTGGTTATGGTTAAAATTGTGGCTTTGGTTAAAAGTACACATCTTGAGCTTAATCAAAGGTTTTAATACGCTTTAGTTTCTACAAGTAGAAACAAATAGAATAATTTTTCAGTGAAACATTTGCTGTTATTTCGACATTTTGTGACTTGGCAGATCCAATCATAATCTGGGTGGCATTAAGTTACTTAGCTATTATATAAATTTAATATCTTTTTCAGACACATTCAGAGAGACAAGTGCATTGTGACTTGTTTAGGGTTTGAAACTCAAAGTTTAGGACTTGTCAGTCTTGACTTTGGACTTGAGTGTAAAGACTTACTTGAGACCTGCAAAACAAAGACCTGGTCCCACCTCTGTTTTCAGATATCTGCTTTAATACCTGTGCCACCACCTCGATACAATAAAGAACAAAATACATACAAAAAAATGCCACAGCAACAGAAACTGTTCAAAACCACAGACAAACAGTATGTATTCATTTCATCACAAGAAAGGCCTGGCCCAATAAAAAACCCTACCTACATGGCTACATACTATAAAAAGTTAAGTGATAAAACAAGTGTGATGAATGTATCTAAGGTTTTATAAATTCTGGATGACTGCCAGACACAGTAGTACCTGCATGTATTTATTCTGAGATAGAGGTGAACTGAGCAGTACATATTCTCTGGTTTTCTTACACTTTTCTGGTATAAACAGACAAACCGGGCATTGGAGTTGTTAAGACAATAGGCAGCAAATCATTTAGAAACTCATTTATATCACTGGAATATTCTGGATGCTTGTGCATAATTAACATTGTGAGAAGATATGAATAAGTTGTACTGTAGCGCTGGCAGCTTGATTTTTGAGTGTGAGTCACCATAACCGCAACCATAGGTGTGCCGTTCATTGTCCCCCCATTCACCTTAGATAACAGGGATTTTGGATCTTATGACAGAAATCTGTCTGACATATCAAGCTTGTTTCTTTCTCCTTTCCATTTTGTATTTTTTAATAGGTCACTTATGTGACCTGGCTGACAGAATAATATTACTTTTGACTCTATTTCTCATTGCCTTGGCTCTTTTAGACCTCTGGATTTTTCCTTTCTGCAGAATGAATATAAATAAATTTAGAACAAAAATGTGTCCAATCAGTCGGCAGTAAATTTAATTTGGTGGAGATAAAACTTTGAAAACACAACTTGAATCTGTTCCAGCAAATTTCTCTAACAATCGGATACCTATAAGCACTGTTAGATAAGATAAACCACACTAGGAGGCCTGCGGATCATTTCTCTGTTGCATTATACAACTTGGCATGGATTTAATCTCCTCCTGCAGTAGATTAGATTAAAAACTGGCACATCACCAGATTCAATAACTCTATAGCAAATGTTTTATTTATTCTAAACCCAAGATAAGGCCTCGACTTTTGCAAACAATTCGCTCTAGGTGATCGTGCGTCTTGGAAAACAAAAGCTACGTGTAGACTGACTGCAGCCCTTCAAGTCACATGAACTTCACTGATGGAACATGTGCTAATTACCTAACGCTGGCATTGTAGTCATTATACCTGATTCAAAATCAAACAATGGGTTGTAAAGTGAGCTGCAAATACTTATAGAGCAACACGTTAGAGAGACAAGTCAGAGCAAATAGCAGCAGCTGTAATTATCCCTTACTCTCTGTCCTGTTTCACATTAAATACCTCTTTGATTAACTAATGATGAGTAATAAATAATAGCACTAACCATGTGCAGTCTTGTTCTTTTTGCTACCAGCAATACCGATGAAGAAGAAGAAGAATGACTAACACTGTTCATATACTTTGTAAATACAGCATAGAAAGTTCTGCAACAAGCATTTACTGCAAACTTGCAGTAAATGTAATATCTGACAAATTCTCTGAATCATAATCAGAGGTGGAAATCGTATTTTACTCGTTTACAAGTACAGCCCTTTTTCATATACAAATAAAAATAAAATTGTTACTGTTCTTGAACACTTTAACTCTTTCCAGTTCACTCTCAAAAAGGCATAATACATAGTAATTCAATATTATTTCTATATTATCTATATGTATTTTTATTTTTCTGTTCTGTTTTGTTGAAAAAGACCAAAACCAAAAATTTTAGGCCTTCTCTTAAACAAATCACAAATAGATAGTTTTACTTTACTACTTACTGCTGGGCACTGTGGTTGTTAGCAAATGCTACTCAAATATGAGTAAATGGTGCCTTTGTTGGGGACTATTTTCAGTTGCGAATTAATACACATTTGGTGGTCAAATGAGAATTTCTGGCAGCAGGACGACGTATGTGGGAATGACTCAAAGTAAATTACAGTGGCCATGTTCAATGAAGGAACACAGAGCAACAGTGTGGCTCATGGATGTGTTTTTGGGCAACAATGAAGCTTTATGGCAAAGAGGGATAAGATCAGGCTTTAACACAGACAATGCTTGTTAGTAGCATGATTTATGGTTGGCTGTAGCCTTTTCTTTTAGTTTGCTGACAAAAGGGAAAATGCAGAATATTCCTAGGGGTTAAAGTACAGGAAGAGGCTGCTATCGCTGAAAAAAAAGAGAAAAAGTGACTTGTGCATTGTGACTGTTGTCGTTACTTTCAAAAATAACAATGACCTTGCCTTTCTTCATTGTTGTAGCGCTGGTAGGAACATGTATAGTTTCTGTTATAGGAGGGCCAACCCAAAATATTCTCATTATAGTTACCACACTCATGTCTAAAATATTTGAGAATTACTCATATGGAGGTTAAAGATCCTGTGACTAAGATTTTACTTTCCCCTAAGTACCGAATGGCCATACAACAATTTATATTTCAGGATTTGATAGAGTTGTCAACCAATCCCAATGACTCACGGATTAATTTGCCAGCCCTCAGAGAGCTCTGGCTTTCAAAACTCACTTTCTGGCCAGTACACCATTAAAATGGAAGAAAAATGCTCCCTGGCGATAAGAATGTCAAGGAAATGGAATACAAATAATGGTAGCCCTGTTCTGGGTCATTATTTATTATTTCAGGACACAATCAGACACTTAACTATTAACATTTTCTTCCAATAGTAGAAGACAGTTGTGACCAAACAAGCAATGTTGCAACAAAGTTGTGACTCAAAAAAGTAAAAGTTGAAGAAATCTGACTTGGTATCATAATATATTATTGCTTCACTTGCTGTTTTTATTGTGACATTCATGAACATGTATACTACAGCCCAGAATAATGTTACATCAGTATAACTTGTATTATAAATTGCATTATGTCCCTTTAATCCCAATGCAAAGAAAATCTGCAGTGTTACTTTGAAAACCCTCCCATTGTACAATAACCGAAGTAGCTTTAACTAGTTACACCTGTAATACTCAAAACACTGTGTGCGCCGAGTCTTTTCTTGGAGGATGCTGGAACTGGAAACGCTTTTAACTCAAGTAAACCGCCTACAGATCATAAAATCCCCAAACTGGACAATGAAGCTTGAGTTGTTAAAAATTTTATAGTGAAATACCCCTGCCTGTTCTCTCAGCACAAGTAGAAGTCAAACATTTACTGACCCTAAAAATAAATGTTTTCTGCCGATTGTATAATTACATGGCGCGGGGAGCGGGGATGTTAGCGTGTAACGTGATGCCGTTTTGTGTGTGTTTGTGAAGGGAAGGGGTTTGCGGAAAGGGGAGGGAGATGGGGCGGGGGAGCTTTGGTACAATATAATTAAAATAGGATGGCCTTCGCAGGGCTCAACTTGTTATTGTCTTTTCAACCTCAAAAAGACGGCATGTAAAAATAGACACGAGGCAGAGGTTTTTTCTTCTTCTTCCACTACATATTTTACAAATTCCATGAATGAATTCTGCTTTGAGGTGTTGATCCTCATTTTGAAATCTAGTGAAATGACAGCCTCAGCATTCCCTCAATCAAGTTTTTGTACCTGCATATACCAGTTGCATGTATATCCGCTGTGAAGTGTTGATACCATAGATCTCCTCTCCTTAAATAGTTCTTAAAACCTTCAGGTAAACTTTCAACCGTTGGTGTTCCCTGAGTTTCACCCCTGTCTGGCCAGCGTTAGGTTTTCTGACTTATGCAATTCCATCCAAGAGGTATTTTATTGAAGTGGTTGCCTATTTGCCCTCACATTAAACGCCTGAGGAATGCGTCCCTGGGTTTGCTGAGGTTGTTTTGATGTGCATTCAAAAAGCCTGTGTGTGCAGAAGGAGCTCATTCACAGCTCACAGGGACTCAATGGCTTCATTTGTCCTTGAAGGTAAACACTCACAGAGGAGGCCCTCAAATATGGCCTTTTCAAATGCCAAGGCCCCCTCGGCTCTCCATCTTATGTGACAATGAACAAATTCCTATTCAAAAGCACTTACTGTGCGATAGCGTAGCATTGTGGTGCCATCAGCACACCTGGGTAAATGAATTAACCACATCACTGTTGAACAAAGCCCTGTTTACAGTTTACCTGAGCTGTAAACGTGACATCTGTGTATGATGCACTTACACTGGACAAATGCCTAGTTTCATTGACTCAAAAACCTGTTTGACACATTGGAATCAGTAATTCTGTTGTGAAGTATTGTCTGATGTTCCTCCACAGTTCTTATGAATGGATTAGAAGCTGTTATTGTACTGTACTTATACTCATCAGAAAAAAAAAAAAAAAGCTGGATGTTTCAGCCATTTATCCATTACTTTCAACAAACTAGTTTGTTACTTTAAGTACTTGTGAGTGTAACATTTAGTAGGATCTATTAGCAGAAATTGAATCTAATATTCATAACTTAGTGTATAATCACCTGAATATAGGAATCGTTGTGTTTTGTGACCTTAGAATGAACCTTTTATATCTACAGACGCCGCGGGTCGCCTTGCATGGAGTTTACCATGTTGAACTGCCATGTTTCTACAGTAGCCCAGAACGGACAAACCAAGCACTGGTGAAGTGAGGGAGTTGTGATCTGCAACTACACCGCTAGATGCCACTAAATCAAACACAGTGGACCTTTTAAATTACTTCAGCTATTTATCCGTTACTTTTAGCAAACTATTTCGACTTTTCTGCTCATTTCCCGACTAGTTTTCACTCACACAAGTGGTGACAATTTTCTATTCTATTTTTGTAATCCTATTTGCTTCATCCTTAAAACAAATATACGAATATATTTCTTTAATCAAATCCCAATTTCTCTTATTTGTGTTAACAGAGTTTAGTTGAGTTAAAGTAATCTTCTAGGGTACAAGTAGGTAGGGAACCAGAGGTCTGGGTTACTTAAATATGTTTGTCTCCTTGGCAACCATCAGTTTAATACACCCCTGCATCGGAAAACTGCCAACTGCTTGTGCACAACCATTGACGTCTTTGTTGGCGTCAAAAGCAAAGTAAGAACATTATGTTGAATCCACTCGTGGAATCTGATTCTCAGAATCAAACACGTAAAAATAACAATAAAAAACACAACGTGAAAGCCTTCTAAAAATACTGACAATGTCTGACTGGATCTGATAAAAATACCAAAGACACCACAATACATTTCACCCTGCAGGTTCCCAGGTTGCTGCAGTGACTCATCACCGTCACTATTTGTCCCAGGATGCACCACACGGAACAGCGTGTGTTGTTCGAGGCATTCCCAGGTGAGGTGTGTGTGTATTAAATTGCTGTCATGTCTTTCATTGCACCTATTACACACAGACAGCCCTTGTGAGATCCCGGTGTTCGCTGTCAACGCCTCAGAAGGAGACGAATAACTTTGGGTCCAACAACAACTATGAAGGTTTGAGACTGTGTAGGTGTGAAGGTGGTTTTTGTTTGCAGCGAGAAGCCTCGCATTCCCACAACACCTGTAAAATTCCACTCTAGATTAGCGTTGTTGCAGCCGAGTGACTTCCCACACAAGCCAACATACTCAGACCTTAGATAAAAGAGGTGTACTCTTGCGTGACCAAAAACCACAATGAACAACATTTTCACCTGATTGACAGTTTGTTCTACTAGCAGACACTCAAAGATGTTACCAGGGTGTGTTTTGTTTTTACTTTACTTATGCTGCTATGTATGAGAGCTTCCTTATAAAAGAAGTAAAACATTTACAGAGTTTGACATGCATTTCTTGTGACAGAATTTAATTTACAATTCTTCTATCAATTTCTCAGTATTTGAATATTGTTTATTTTCATTCTGGTTGCTGAGTTAGTTATTCATTTAGTCAGTCAGTAGTCATGTTCACTCTCCTTTTAGCTCTGGTTTGGTTTCCACCACCTTCTGAGATAAATATCTGGCTTTTAGCAGCTACATTTTGTAAAACCAAAACAGTTAATTGAAAGACGCTAAAATACTCGGCAGCTGAGGAGACGTGCAGAGTTGGGTGATAATGAGTGACACTTTTTACATCACACACATTTAATCCATTTTTGGCATACAGATATCAATTACTGCAGCAAGACATGCAGTCACAGAAATTATTAGAAAATGTTACAGACTGCAGAGGCATAAAGAGGCTGCCTTTTTTGCATTCTATTTTTTTCTGTACACGTTTTTGTGTGCAGAAAACGTATCTTATTATTTGTATTATTCATTACCATGCCAGCCTGAAGACAACATTCCTATTGGAAAAATAAATATTTAAATTACTCTTAACTAGCATCTTTCATAAAGTGTTTTATTATGCGTCACATCCATCCACCTACCAGGAAAACCTAATGTTTTATGATGAATTTTCACAGACGTCATTGTGAGTTTAACTCAAACTGTAACTAACACAGACTGAATGATGAAAAGAAAATACGTAGTTTTTCAGAAAGTATCAAGCTCACTTTCGTTTTTGTTCTAGATGGTGCGAGCTTTGGCAAACACCTCTCCCTTTTTCTTGGTCGTTCACAAAATTGTCTGGCAGCCAATCTTATCAGCTATCTGATGAGGGTGAATGAATTCAGTGAATGACTTTTTATGTGCAGTGATCCATTACTGTGGCAATGCTGCTGTCTTATCACTGAATGGTAATTCCTCATAAAACTGTTGTTCATGCGTACAGTGTTTGTCTTCTTCTTCTCCTGTTAACTTGTTAAGCCTGTCTCTGAACTTTAGATTACTCTACTGACACGCACAAAACAAAAGAAGAAACCTCCTGAGTATCCACTGCATCAGCATTGTCTAAGTTCATCCCATCAGCGTGCAAATCATGTAAATTGCAGGGAAGGGTGGGTATGTATGCTGTAATTTCAATGGAATATGTGTGCTTAAATTAGAGCGCGGCGTGGTTAGGGGGGGCAAATGTACCGAGGCGCTGGGGCCTCTGGATGGTGATTGGCTGTGTGTTGTGCTAACAGACAGGGCCTTTCCACTGGTCGTGACGGGCGGTTCTGATGTGGCCGACCATGTGGCCCTGATGATGGGGTTGCATGTGTTCCTTGACCCTGACCATAATGGACAACTTTTACCCGCCGGAAGAAAATTACAGCCCCTCAGGAATGTTGCTGTTATTATTTTTCCTTCTTCCTATAAAATAGAAGAGGACATTTCAACGTGTAAGCCATTATAAAACCATTGCAGCTAACCATCCACAGACGGAAATGGGCTTTTCTGTTGTTGTTGTCCATGTAGGAGGGTAATAGATGATTAAGAGGGAGTGCAGATGAGTTTATGGGGATGTTCTGCTAAATTAGACAAGGACAATCAACACATTTGACTAATTTCTTCCTCTGTAACCCGCCTACTACTCCACTAATTCTCTACCATGGCTGAAATGTATCTGTCACTCAATTTCTGTCAGATGCAGAGGGAGTGGACGTCGTACATTGTATGGCAGTGTGAGCCAATGAACAGCATACACAGTTTTTATTCTGAGTAAACACATGAAGACTTTCCCACACAAGCTTCTAACAATATAACTCAAATACTTTAACACATCTTCTGTGGGATTAGAGCGAGTTTAACTCCCCTGAGTTTTAAATCATTCTAAAAATATATCTCATGGAGGATTCCTTCAAACCAACCTGTGCACGCTGGTAAAACTAAAAGTGACTCACTAAAGTTGACTTCATATAAACTGAAATTGCTTGATATATTTGGCTTGAGTCATTTGGGTAAATTTAATGGGGTCTGTAAGAAGCTAAATAGAATTGCCACATGGGTCAACACTAAAAGTGAGGCTGGTTTGGCTACAGCGGGTCCAGCATCTGTTTAAAAGCTATGAGCTTCACACAAATGGGGAACTCTGGCTCACCCTCAGCCTCCTTTGGAAAGCAGAGGCCAAACAGCACACAAACAGGTGGCAGAGTGGTTGTTTCATCCCTTGTTAGTGAAACTCCTCATTAGGATTTAGATGAAGAGAACTTTGGGACACAAACAGGTTTTTTTTCTTTTTTTGGCCTTTGGTCCTGTTTTGAAGTGTGGAGATTAAGATCAGTGAGATTAGCACATCTTGAATTCAGAGAGATGACTCTGAAGGTCTTTTGGGGGGGTAGTAAGGTACCGTCAAATGATCATATCTGCTGTGGAGGATCAAAGGAGAGGAGCCTCAGCCCTGAGGGATGCTGTTGCCTCTTGTTGCTGCTCACCTTGTTTCACCTGTCCTGTCAGGTGTGTATGCAGAGGACAGGAGAGAGAGAGAGAGAGAGAGAGAGAAAGAGGGGTGGGGATATTCTAGCTATTATGTGACGGATGAAGTCAGAAAGGAAAAAGGAGGCAGGCGAAGAATTTCCTTCAATCTTCAAACATTTTACAGTGTTAAGATAATAAAAGGTGTCCTGCAGGCAGATATAGATCCATCACCTAAATTAAGGCACTGTTGTTCAAACAAATCCATTCCCTGTGTGGTTTTTCTGGGAATGCCATGAATTTGCATGCCATTTATAGATTCTGATTACCCGCTTCCACCAACAAAAACACACCTAAAAAGACATACCTGCGGTCAAGGTTAGGTTAGGTTGTGCACTTTAGTGACAGATATTTTCCAAATAATAACACACATTTTTAGACTTATTTCTTACCTTCTGTAGTACTAGTATTTTGTCCCATTGCATATTACTGCAGCTGTAAGTATAGGGTGTTTGCCATCTCTTGTTGGCGTAGTCAAGGATTCAAGGTTATTTTTATTGTCATTTACAACACAAGGAGGCTCCAATAATCAAGGCTACTTGGTAACCAAACATCACTCCTTTAACGTAAGAAAGGACTAAATCCAACTTCTCCTTTTCAAAGTAATTGATGTTTGCCTTTGGTTCTCTTTCTTGAATGCACTCGCAAAGACTATGACATCTCCTTTCTCTCTCCTTTCTCTGTTTCTTGTTGCATCTCTCACTGGTTTCTATTCATTAAAGGCAAAAGTGCCTCCAAAGACTTCACACTGCAAGGTACAGCTGTGAGAAAGGAAACTTGTTGCATTTAGCAAACCTGTTATGCAAGAAATAACTATATTCTAATGATCCTTTTCACAACATGCATCGTTCTTGCAGCCTTTTTGATTGCACCAGCAAGAAAGGTTTTTAAATAGTCTTTGTTCACAACTATATTCCCCAAGGTAACATTGAAACATATTTGACAAAACACTTAAAACTCCCTTTTACTCAACAGTAAACAGCTGCACACTTTTTTTAAAATCAGAGCTTGTGTAGTCTTATGAAACCAATGTAGGATTTCCTGTGTAGCTCACAGAAGACATCGCTGTCCCAAGCTGTGACACAACGACGCGTCCTGTTAGGTAGAACAGTAGCAAGCTATGCGATATTTGCATAATTCTTTTGAATGATTTCCTGTATATTTAAGACAATACAGACAAGATTCCTTTCAGTATTCTTGTTAAAACAATATGTTGAGCGTGAAGTTATGAGGAAGCACATCCTTTTGTGACAGAGACACATTAAACAGCAAAAGCTGTGAACATTTTCCCCTGTTGCTTAACTGAAACATTAGTTTGCAAATATTTCCTGTTCACACACTTGGAGATGTGGCCTTTGATTCCAGCTTGTAATTTACCTTGAGTGCCTTATGATCTCCTGTGGGCATGGGAGTAAATTGCCCCTCTGTGTAGATGTTGAGATAGTGATCACAGCACTACAACCTCAGCTTTGGTGTGCTGACAGATGGCAGATGAAGCTTTTCAGACACTTGTGAGAGTTGAGAGTGGAGAAGTCAATTAACCTGGGGTGAAAAGGTCAATTTAAGAGGATATTTTCTGTGACAAATATTCAGGTCTCAATGAGTTTCCCTTTCCTTACCTTTTTAACATTTTCTTAAGAGAAGACACTGTACTTCAGGTTCTGGTGATTTTCCTGCTCTTGAAATTAAGAATTATAGATGTCCTCATTGTGATGAAACAACACTAAGAGCTCTGTGAGGCTGTACACAGCTTTCTAACGCCCATGTGTCACTATCACAATGATAATGCTCATGTTTAGCAGGTATAATGTTAGAATACCAACACTAGAAATACAGCTAAGGCTGATGGGAACATCATTTTTTTGGCAGGATCGGTTACAAACCAGTGAATTAAAATGTTGAACCTGATGTTGCTAAAAGTAACATTTAAGAAGATCTATCGGCATGCTATGTTAACATTAGTGTATAATCACCTGAAAATAGAAATTGTTGTGTTTTTGATCACTTTAAATGAGACGTTTTTATCTACAGGAGTCCTGTTCTATGGAGTCTGCCATTTTGAACCACCAGGTTTCTACAGTAGCCCAGAACGGACAAACCAAACACTCGCTCTAGATAGGGCCTTTTGTGTTTTTTGCGTGACCATCATAGTCTCTCATACACACTCAGTTGGTTGAAATCTAGTATTTCAGCATTAGACGCCACTAAATCCTACACTCTGGCCCTTTAAGGGATCACAATTATCACAATTCATCCTGAAGGCAACAGCAACAACTGCATGTACATCTCAGGCTGTCTGCACAAAAGCATTTGAGCTTTTAATGAACATATTTACCAATAGTGTTTTTACATTGTGAAATACTAACTGTTACATGCCTACTACGCCATAAATCAGGCTCAATAATTATAGAGACAGTAATCTCTTCAATTGCACTGAGGTGGGCGAAGGTTGTGTCTCCCTGTTAGCACACCTCATACCACATTTACAGGTTAATCAACGTGGGAGGCAGTAGGCAGCTGCCACACCTCCTAATATACAGTAGTTACTACATCAGACTGATATGAAGACATGCTGTGTTTGCTCAAAGACTGAAGAAAGAGCGCCAGTAAATCTCATTAATCTTCTCTAAGATTAACAATAAGTGGCATTCTCAACACGTGTTTATTTTTTGAAGCACAGATGTGTGTAATTTACATTTAAAGATGTTATTTAAAAAAAATCTAAAGCAGGATGTTTGAATTCTTAAACTTTCTGAGTCGTATGCAGAAGCACACAGTAAGCTAACCACGTGTGCAACCACCCTACCCAAAATCATAAATGGGGGGAGCTTTTAAAGCCCTCTAGAGAGACCCCATCATTGCACCACCGAAATATATACCCATCAAACAAGCTATTTCTGGTCTGAACCTCTTCATGTGGTTGAAATTCTATTTTTGCCTCACCCTTGAATTTTAACTGAATGATATTGTATACCCTGACCATACTCCAATTGCAAATTATATGAGGGGGAATCATCTGCAGATAGGATGAATCACAGTAGGTTATCGTAACCAGCACAAAGTCAAGCACCAGTCGTACTGAATGCGTCTTCAAACCCCTGTCCCAAGGATGCGTCCCAAAGGTTTATTTTTACTCAGCTGTGAATGGTTATGGCAGCAAACCGCCATATGGCTGTAAGATTGAGTGGTCTTGGTGGAAAATGGGGACGGAAATTATAGAGGGAGAGAGCTGGTGTCACACACGCCTCTCATTCCTCCTCTTCTCCGCGAGCTGATTGGGTAAATACACAAGGTTTCTCTGGGACTGGGAAATGCTGGTTGAGTTCATGAGGATGGTCACAAGCATCACCTGCCTTTACAACAGGAGAGTTCTTATTTAAACCTTTCAGCCAGAGAGTTGTGATAAAGGGCCTGCTCTTGTTTAACAGTATCCCGCTTCACACTGACATCTAGCTCAAGAGTCACAAAATTGTATGAAACTCCAAAAAAGCAGATTTCATGTTGTGGACATGAATAACAGGGAGATTCTGCTCTTTTACCACAAAAGGATTGTGTGAGAGGCAGCACCAAAAATGTCTATGTGCATGTCATGACAAAGGGTTGCTTTTTGAAGTCAAACAAGTAAAGGTTTGAATAACGGTGTAACAGTGGATGTTTTTTTATATAGGTGACTAAAAGAAAAAAAAAAAAAGAATGTTAATGGTGTTTGGTCAGAATGAAGTTTTCAGACTAACTTCACTTGCAGTTAAAGTCACAATCTGGCAGATTTGAAGGCAAATCCTCCTGAACACCACTGTTATGCTTTCTCTTTTTATGACTCCTTCAAATTCCTGTCATGTCAGGGAAAAAACGCTACATGGACTGAATTTTAATGTCATTCTCATTTCAAAAAATTTCATAAGACAAAGTTTGGTGTGACCTAATATTATTTATTAGCTGAAACACACATCTTTGCTGGTGCAAATCCACACCTGGGAGCCCTCTAAGCATTTTTTTCCACTGCATCATGAGCGGCGGCACAGCTGGAGCAATTTGCCTGTTGAGTGTTTTGATTATGAGCTCCTCAACAGTAGTTGTTATGGCAAGGATGGAGCTGCTCATTCACTTTCTCCTACCCAAAGTGTCACTGCGCATCAGGTTTCTGAGTACTTCAGTGATTTAAAGTTGCTTATGACTGTGCCCTTTGATGTTGAGCATGTTGTACATGGCTTGATAGTCTTGGAGAGTTTGTTGTGGCGCGGGACACGCTGTACTTTATGCGTGTGTTTACTTTGCTGCTGTCTATCCAGAGCCCTTTTCAAAGAGCTAGTATAAACAGCAGCCCAAACAAATTCAAAATGAGACACAATGAAGGTTCCAAAAACCATTTAACCTCAGTAAGCAGGGCTGTCCTCAAACATGAGCTCATTGATTGGACTGTAATTACCGGTACTCTTTGAAATCAGCCATTGTCACCCGTTAATTTAAGTGGAGTTGCCGTAAGGGGACAATGAAGCCCCACTGCAAAACGTCTAGCGAGTGACACTGATGTCAAACACATGTTTCCCCCCGCAGCCCAACAGAAATAGACAAGCCTATTTAGAGGACTGGTTTGCATGCAGGCTCCAAGGACTGATGTTTGCAATCTGGGAGCCACAGTGGGTTTTTACATGATCAGTAATTCAAAAAGTGGTCGGCCAAAGAATTCATCTTGTGCCTCTTTGTTTTGCTGTTGCCATGCACTTGTGCTAAAATATCATTTGGTGCAATGGGCCGGCATTAAGACAGCAGAAACTATGTCGGACGCCGTCCAAGGACTATCAAATGTCCAGAGGAGCGAGAGAGGGGAAAACACAAATATTTTCAGTAGCACTGAGCGAAACCAAAAGGCGCTCTGGCGGACAATCACAGTGAATTAGGGGGTTTCTCATGAGCGTGTCAATGTTTATTACAGCTGTTACTGTCCAGATAATATCCAGATGTAGATTTGGTAGATTTGTAGCTGGTTAAAAAAGCTATTTGAAGGACAGGGAGTAGATGATTTGTCCCCTGTGGTACTGCTGAAGATCTGTAATTGTCATTATAGGGGTGCAAGGTGTCTCTGTGCACTTGTCTGTCTTTATCCAAATCTGAAACAAGAACAGAGGGTTACTGAAAGCTCCTACAAGCCTTTGAACTTACATCTAACAGCCAGGTGTCCCGTGCTTTTCCAAAGAGGACAGACAGGGATTTCACCCTCCATTGTGCTACGAGAGAAAAGACTTCTCAATTGGCACGCTGCCTCAAGCAACAATTTATTTGTTTGACTTTGTTCAGCAACAGAGAAGAGCGAAAGACTTCCTTCTTAAACATAAATTGAATCCAGCGCTTTGTGAACACACTACGTGCTTTGTCTCTTTATGTATCTGATAAAGGACGGCATCTTATTTTTACATGACAACTTCCTTCTCATACAAAGCAGACACATCTATATTTGTTTAGTTGGAGGTTGTTTACTTTTCAAGACCAGTGCAATCGCAGACAGACGTCAAAAGGAAAAGATTATTCAAACTCCCCTGTAGAATTGGCCAGAGGTTGCACTGGGCCATCATTATAGATATGTCATTTTCACATAATACTCCAGCAGCGCGGGACATGTCGTGGCACCGTAACTCCACAGCATGGAGGAAAGACAAACATGCAAATATAGAGAGCTCCCGGGGGCGTATTTAGAAAGCTATACCTCTTGCATTGACTTTTTTTTTTTAGTTTGGATGAGTGTAAAAAGAGGACACAATTATTAACTGTCAAAACAAACAGAAGTGCCTTCTTTGGAACTGGATGTCATCGTAGTATCCAGGGTAGTTTTCCAACACTATAAACAGGTCTGAAAAAACAGAAGACTTCCAGTTATTGTCAGTAAACGGACTCTGTAATACATACTGTATATTAGTAATGTCTGCGGTTATACTCTCTGGAGTTTCTAAACATATCTGTGAGTGATTCATGAAATAGTTGGAAAGATTTTCCCACCAAGTAGCAAAGGATGAAATACTGTCTGTAAGAGTGGCCTCCCTGGTATAGCGCCTCCCATCCTTTTTGGTTTTTGACCCCTTGAATTAAAGTAGAGCTGAAATGATTAGTAAAGCATGAAAACATGAAATTAATCGACATCTATTTTGATAATTGATTCATCTTTAATATAATTTTTCAAGCAAAAATGTTATATTCCCTACTTCAAGCCTCTCAACTATAAGGATTTTCCGTATTTCTTTGTGTCTTCTGTGGTTTATTAAACTAAGCTGATGGCCTTAGTGTTGCAGTGAGTTGTGGGCAGTTCAAATAAAGAAGTAGAATTTCTCAGCATTTCAATACAAAAAAGCAAAAATGTGAGTAAGGTAAAAATAAACAATTTTCTGTAAAATTGCTTTCTTTGTCATCCATCTTAAGGAATAGTTTTACATTTTAGGAAATACGGTTACTTGCAGAGCGTTAGATAAGAGGATGGATACTGAAACGCTGGTGTGTACATTTCAGTTTTGTATGTGCTGAGCTTTGGAGTTGCTGGTGGGCTGATTTTATTACGTTCAGACAAAGTCAGACTAGATATTTCCCGTTTCCAGTCTTTCTGCTAAGCTTTACCAACAGGTTTTAATACCAAAAGAAATGGGAGTGATGATCTCCTAATCTTGGTAGGAACGGGAGTAAACGTATTTCCCAAAATGTCCAACTGTCCTTTAATCATCTGCTGACCCCCTCCTGATTCATCCAGGGACCCTCTCTGGGGGGGGGGGTTCGACCCACAGGTGGGATCCACCTCTGTCATAGTATAATATGATTTGTGTATTATGAAATGTGGTTGATAATAAAGTTGTGCGTGCTCTACTGTACTTGCTGATCTTTTAGACTTTGGACTTCACTGCCGATTAGTCAGTTTCCAAGGCAAAGACATAACAACACACTTGTTACATGAGATTCCTTAATGGGAAGTAAATATAGCAACAGTGCCAAATATTTACCCTAGCGTGCACTTTGACCCCATGACTCTACAAGTAACCAACCCACTGTGACAGCTCTGATGAGGCTGTATGACCTACTGTCACGTACAGCACTAGGCTGTCTCAGCACATTATCTGTCGGCCATGTGTGGGCTGGAGACGCTGAGAGATTACAACAGTGTCTCAAGGCCAGCTAGGCTGAACAGCTATATGTTCTATAAACCAATATTGTTCTAAGGTCTACACAGGAGGATGGAAATTTCCCTACACTTGAGGAATACCCTGCTTTAAAGCCAGCACGGACCACACACTGAGCTCCTGGTGTTTTTTCAACCAGCGTAACAACTATTTCAGGTTTCCGTGGGAGGAAGTCCCTCAAATTCTGCGGCTTCACCTATAGTGAAATACCTTTTCTCCAGTTAGTGTCTCCAAGTGACTCATCAACTATTCCCATTTCACAACAGAGGGTGATTATATGATTATAGTGCCACTTTGCGTGCCTGAGAGGGGAACGACCACGTCTTGACGTCACGCAAGGATCAGAGTTCCTGATGTTACAGACAGAGGATTTCCCTCGGTTGCTAGGTGCCAGGGTTCCATGTGTGGATAAACAAGGTCTTCCTCGTGGCACACCTGTGTTTGAAGTTGATACTGCCACGCTGTCAGACCTCTCTACCTGTTGCTTCATCACACTGTTGAGTAACCATAGTTATTTTCCATTGACAGAGTGGTATCTGCTATAAAGTCAGTGACTACAGTGTAATGTTGGCATGGCAACCAAATAACTCCCTGAGGGGAAAGGTGAAGCTTTTATTTCATTCACCTGTTAGCCTACTTATGCCGTGGGCACGAGGAAGTAAATGTAGAACAGAGTTGAACAGTGGCCAAATGCAACTAAGTGCATTTACTTAAATACTATAGTAAACTTTTTAGGTAAACTAGTATTTAAATTGTTTTTTAACTGCGGTATATAAAGTAAAAAAAAAAAACTTACACATTGGGGAATCAGTACTGATAATTCAGCAATTGAATATATAATAAATTAACACTGATGAGCCATTCTGCTGCATTTAAGCATGTTTACTTTTAATAACTTAAGTAATTTTTTCTGTTAAAACCTTGAAATTATACTTTTACTAGAGTAAAGAGTCTCAAGACTTCTGTTTGAAATGACAATTAGCTTATTCAACATATTTTAACATAAATGAGGAACCTGTCTTTGAGAAACGTGTTTTGATAACCCTGTGGTTAATCTTAGATAAGAGAGTATATGTTTATGTTAAATATTTGTGAACACAAGAGAGGATACTCATGTTTTGCTGCAACCAAGCGCTCTGTAAGCAATCTTGCAACATGAGGTATATGTCAGGTCTCCCCTCGGACTCCTCAGAGGTTTGAATTTGAATGAATGCAACCTTCTCATCAAGTGCCAAATACTATATTCACATGCTCTGCCAAGTATCACAGAAGACTGATCCCCAGTGAGGGAGCTCACACGTCCACGAGTACGTGTATTCTACCAACAGCTGTGCTGTGGGGATTTCATGACTTTGAGTTAAAGATGTTAACTTATGTTAGTTGTATAGGTGCCTGTATGAGTAGACAATCCTGTAAAAATGACTATCCTTCTAACACCAGACTTAATCTGGTCTAAGCAGGTGTTATTACCAGTCTCATACCCGACAGTCAGATCACTGCTGGATAGGACAAGTATTCACATGCAAAACAGCTATCACTCAGAGATTAGGTCTGCAAATCAGCAAAAAAAAATCCTAAAACAGACAAAGAAACTGTCTATTGTGACAATATCTGTAGATCTCTTTGCATTTCTCCATATGCAGCCAACCTAACTGCATTGTTTTCTGAGTCACATTGTTATGACAGGAAAATTCTGCTTGAAATCACATTTTATTCAAATATTTAAGATGTCATCTCAGAAATGTTCATGTGCTGCAAAACAAAATGTCTGGAGATACAAAAACAGATAACTCTTTACATGATCTTGATGACTATCATGAACCTTGAAAGCTTAATAACATAGTGTTCTTTAGAAAGTGAATCATATTTTCTTCCCCAGACTAAACACACCTGCTGTGTAGACAAAAACAGGTGCTTAGAAGAAGAAGAGAGAAAAAAAAAAAAAAACGTATCACACTGTTACACCAATGATAGAATCAGGCCCATCATGTAATGAGTAATAAGTGATAATCTGGCATTTCAGGTCATGGTGACATAACCTGACCACGAGGTTTGTTACACATAACCCTCTGGTTAGTTTGTCTTTGGAAAGTGTTTGGAAAAGGGCAGCCACATTCAAAAACTACTTGGAGGTATTGGATGAAGCGTCTATCACAGGCTAACTTCAACCAATCAGATCAACAGTCAGTCGGGAGAAGAGCAAAAACTTCCCATTGAGAAAAGCCTTCAGTGCAGTTCTTTGCTCTTTTTTTTTTTTCAATAAAGAAATACTCTCCAGTTCCAATATAACTGAGCAGAATCTAACCTCTATAGGAGCCACTGCTCCTATGCTGCGTCACACCTAGCCTTAAACCACGGCCGCAGCTGCAGCCTCAGAGGCCGCTGATCCGTCTCTACCACTGTGGTTCTGACACAAGAGCATAGCTTGAAGCCTGGCAAGATGGGATTGTCACGTGATCTCGTGAATTCAGCTGCCTCGCAAGGTCTTCAGCTCCTGCTTCAAGAGACTCACGTGAATCAAGAGTATCACAGTCCCCCCTTTACAAGACAAACTTAAAGAATGACCTCATGCAGGGCCAATGCAGTCTGGCTTGGCATGAACAATAACTAGTCTGTGCCGGTCCATCCTACATTTCTCTCTAGCATGTCTGCGACCGCTGACCGCAGTTTGAGTCACATCCTTCCCAGCTCTCCTGCATGTTTACGGAGTGCTGGCCTATGATATCACGGGGCCTGGGTATTAAGAGTTGCACTGTTTGAAAAGACCTCCAGGACAGGGTGGAAAGAACCATCCAGGGTTTTGCTACAACCACAAGCCTGATACAGGAAACCCCCCTCCTCCTCTGTGTCTCTCTGCAGAGTTTCCCCTGCATTCAGCATTCCTCATTGGCCTGTGGGACAGGTGCCTGCAGATGACACTGTGACAACTCAGTGTGACATCACACGTGAAATGACGCAAGGAGACGATGGAACAGTTTCTCTAAATAGACATTTAATGATTTGAAATATGGTTACAGACGGGGGGGGGGAGAGAGAGAAACAGGTGTCGGGATGGAAAGAGGGATTTTCAACTGGTATTCTATTTACCGTGCAACTAAAACTGACCGCATCTGATTTTTCTCTGTAAAGCTGAATGTCGAAAGGAGTCAAACTGACGAATAAAAAGCACAACAGCCATGCAGGAAGGCATCGCTCTGGCATCTATCAATGGCATCAAATGGAGGTGATAATACAAAGAAAAGAGAGAACTCTGCTTTTTAATTTACAGTTATGAAACAAATAACACTGAATTGAAGTTCATTAACATGTAACAAATATATACAGATAATCAACAAATAGGAATTGTGGCAGAACAAAGCAGCTTCATATAAAATATCATACTCAGACTGACCGAGAGAGTGTGTTATTAACCTGTGTGGAGGTGATTACAGTAACTTTAAGTGAGAATTGTAACATACTCTTAAACCATCTGACCCATCGTGATAGATTGTGTACATCTCTGCACTGTATGGTTTGGATGTAAACATTACTCCTGCTTTTCTTGGCATTCGCTCACAATAGGAGCCACACAGTAGTAAAACATAATTTTTTTTTAAACCATGTCTAACTCAGTCTAATATTTGCATTGATCAAAAATTAATGTAACTTCAACAAATACAAAAACAAAACAAAAAGTATATACCGACAGTCCTCTGGTTTCATGAGTGACACCTGCCATTGATAGCACATTAACGGCTCGACTCCGCCCCCTCTGATTTCCACCTGCCTACTGCCGGCTGAGGCGCTGCCTACTGGGTCCGGAGCTGGTAATCTGAGGAGGAAATGGACAAGACTTAATCAAATGGACAAAGAAAAGGGGGAATCGGAGAGAAATCACGTGGAGGCAGCTGATGCTTTCCACCCAGAATGAATGGAATACAAAGGAAATGAGATGAGGATGTTTGGCAATTAGTGGCAACATTAGCAAAAAGACCAACATGTGCAACCTTGGTAATCTCAGTATGAAGATCAGGGAAGCTCAACAAGAGAAAGTTCACTTTCTCACATTTCGCCAGGACATTGCCACATTGCCTCATGTTCTACAGTGTATCCCCTTTTCATAGAACTGCATTTCGAGGTTGGTTCCCACCACATTGCACTGCATTGCCCAACTGTTGCCTAATAACTGCACATATGGGCACTCTGCACAAGTATTACTGAACTCTTTAACTTACCTCCATTTTGGGTGATGTAGCGCACCCACGGCAGGGCCTGATATCCACTCTTCTCAATGATCTTCAGGTAACGCACCTGTAGAGGGAAAACAAAGCTGAATGAATGACCGGTATGAACATGACAAATTAAATAGAAACCATTTTTCCAACACTTGATGTGAACATTTTTTTAGATTTGCACATTATTGCAGACGATGATGCAAGTAGCTGGGTTATATTGTAACAAATAACACAATATGCCTAATGTCATTTCTTGGAATCAAGTTAATCTTTTAGAAAGTAAAACTACTTAATCTTAAACATTTTCCATCCTAAATTTATTCTGTGCAGGGTCATGGGGGAGCTGGAGCCCATCCCAGCATGCACTGGGAGAGGGCCATGTTACACCCTGGACAGGTTGCCAGTCTAACACATACAGACAAACCAAAATATAAATATATTCACATCTATGGGAACTTTAGAACCGACAATGAATCCATTGTGACCCACGAGGTTCTGGACTGTGGAAAGTACTGAATACTGGAGCACCCAGGAAGAAAATGTTAGGTTTGAACCCAGAACTCTGTAGCAATGTCTCACTTCCATATTACATATATATTCTTGCAGGTTTAAATATGGTGTGTTCAAACTGGAAACATGACTAAATTAAGTATACTACAAATTGCAAGTATGCACATAACAGAAACACACTTGATTTTTGAGCATACTGCTGCTGTACACTAGTCTTTAAAAAGCAATGCACGAAGAACATGGACGTGGTACGGCACAGCTACAAAAAATTACAATAAATTGCAGAGGGTGGTGTGACATCTCCAAAAAGATCAGAGCAACCAAAAAATATAAATATTTTGAAAAACATTTAGCTTTTGTTTGTGAAGTGTATTTGTCAGTCCGGCTGTAAAGTTGAAGTTTTAATTACATATACATTGTGCATATTTTAATCATTTCCTGCTGGTATAAAATGGTAGTATGTTGACTCGTTGACTAATGTCAAAAAGTATAACAAAAGAAGAGAAAGTATAACATTTTGCATATAGTGAATACAATTACCACACAACATCCGTCTTAGTGATTTAATTGCAAAGTTGATGATTTGTAAAATATCGAGTGGTTTGAGGTTTGAGATCAAGTCTATGATTTTTTTTTTGGGCCTTTTATTGCCTTTATTGGATAGTGACAGCCGAAGATAGGCAGGAGAGGTGGGCAGAGAGAGGGGGGTCGGATTCGAACATGGGTCGCCAGCTCTACCGGCTGAGCTAGCCGGGCGCCCAGTCTATGATTATTTTGATGAAGTATTTTTGTGATCTGCTGCTCCTTTTCAGAGGATGCAGACACAAACTTTTCAGTGGCACCTTTCAAGCATCCAGGTGGCAAGTAGTCGATCTTTAAAATATAGATTTTCAGTAGAGTACTCCGAGCTGCAAGTTGTAGTAAGAGAAGTGTTGTTGGTGAGGAAGCAGTAGTATGAGTCACACTGAGAGGGGGAAGCAGATACAGACCAGCTTTCAAGGCACACACAAAGTAAATTTACATAACTGTAACATACTGTTTTTCAAGGCCTGAGATGAAGAAAAAAAAAGTGCACATCAGCATAATCAAGATACAACTTTCACAAGCCATTAACCGATATTTCACCAGAGCAGTGTTACCACAGAGCTGAATTTCGAGAATACACTCTAAAAATACCATGCCATCCCGACTATCACTGAACACGATTGCACATTGTTTTTCCCAGACAGGTGGGGGAAACACTGAAAACTTATGTAACTGTAGAAATCTGTCCATATTAGTTAGACTTATAATGACTTGTTTATAAAAAGATTAAATATTACTTTATTTATTTGAATATATTTTTTCTTTTTTTATCACAATTCAACCACAATGACATCATTTCATCTTGTGGTAGCAATAAGTATCCCCTGCCTGAGACAAAAATGATTACAGACACATCTTTCATGCTTCAGTGTACTTCGGCAGTAATAACTTTCACACAAACGTTTCTGTTAAAAGAAAAAAGTCAGATCTGTACTCTCACAATTAGTAGAGATGAGAGCGCAGCCATTTTAAGGCTGACATGACCCCTTCTCTGGGAGATGTTGCCGTGCCATGTCTCCATCATGCTGGTTCCCAGCTGAAAGCGGGACAGACAGGGAAAGAATTTGTGGGCCGAGTGGCGACGGGCCTCTGGTAAGGCCTCGGTAGTGTCCGCCTTGTTATTACCTTCCACTACACAGTGAGGTCAGCGAGAGAGAGAGAACGCCGTGGCCAGCAGACACATGACGACAAACACATAGACGCGGGATCACCAAGTTTGCCGGCGCAGCACTTCTCCCTGAACCCAGCAGCCAAACATGCAGTCGGCCTGACCGTGGGTACGCAGTCAGCAAAACGGCATCAAAAGCCATCCTCCGCAAAATATCATTATGGCTTGTAAGATGAGAAGGGGAAAGGAGGATGTTTGTTGTATCTCGTTTGGTAAGTACAGACTACATGTGTGGTCTGGATTTATCAGGCTTTTTGGTAGAAGCTATGGCCCCAAAATGCATCTGCCAACTTGTATGGGTTTCACCTAAAGATGGGAGATTTGAAAATGTAACAACAGTTCTGCTCAGTTGCCACTCAGGCCAAAGTGTGGGGTTACTCCGTTTCTAGTTAAATTTATAAGGTGCAGTTACGTGCATCATACACACTTCACATGTGCTCTGCCCTACACTTAGTGGTGGAGTTAAGAGGAACTTTCTCATGCTTTGATATTTACATGTGTCTAATTAAACTTCACAGCCTCTTCTCACACGTAGAGATTGGTGCTGCTGGCTGCATTAGAGTCTCAGACCCAGTCTGTTGCTGCCCTATAATAAGGGACACAAGAGTTTGATGGGAATATGGCTCTTAATAGGTTGCTTCTGAGATGGTGGGTGCACGTCAGTGTGATTGCAAACACTGAGCAAAGAGTTTTAAGCTTTTGGCTTGACAAACAGTTGACTGGTGGAGGCTTACAAAAACTTTGGACGTAGTAAACTGCTACAACATAAGCACTAATCCTGATATTTTAGATGTATATAAAAGCCAGTGGACAATATTATTTCCAATATTTACTCTTAACTTATCATTAAGTTATTTCCCTGTAAATATGATAAAATATGAGTCAAAACTACAAATAAAGTAAGCCTTAAATGGCTGTCTCAAATATTTAAGTAGAAAACATTTTGAGATGTTATCTTTCTTAAAACAAATCTCAAGCACTCAGTTGAAGAATGCCAACAACTAAAAAACACAAAAAGAAAGAAGAAAAAAAGTCCCCAGGGTGCACTGCGGTTTTCAGAACTAGACGTTTTCAGGTGGCTTCCTTCCAGGAAGTTAAAAATTTAACTGAAGACATTCATTCTTGACATTTACCCTGTTTATGGTTTCATATGTTTCGCTGTATATTTCTCTGATTTAGTTTAGCTTCCAACTGCCAACTGAACAGAATAACGTACAAGGAATACCTCAACAGGTCTGATGACTTGGTGCAACTCTCAAAATGTGCTCAACCAGGGCGCCCGGTTAGCTCAGTCAGTAGAGCTGGCGACCCATATACAGAGTTGCTGCAGCAACCTGGGTTCGAATCCGACCTGCATGACCCTTTGCTTCGTGTCATCCCCTCTCTCCATCCCCTCTCTCTCTACCCACCTTTCCTGTCTATCTTCAGCTGTCCTATCTAATAAAGGCATGAAAAGGCCAATAATAACTTAAAAAAAAAAAATGTGCTCAATAAATCAGTTGAGATGCCCATAAATGGTAATGGGAGTAGTGCTAAGAATTTATCAGACTTTTTCAATGACTAATCAGAAAATACTTCTAATACTGATTATTTTTTAAAAACAACACATTTAAGCACAATAATAGTTGTAGAAATCGGCCACATCAGTCTGACCACTTCTGCCCGAAGGGTGTGTCCATATTCGAGTGAACATGACATTTCTTATGTTTGAAGACAAATAACCAATGGTTTGTAGAAAACCACAAAAAGAGGATCCATCAACAATAGATGAGCTAGTATGATCTAGCTCTTCAAACACTGCACTTGTGTCATATATCATATGACTTTTGGATATTTTTAGGTTCGCTGTATTCTCATCGTGTTTCATTTATTCATCTGTAAAAAAATTTTCATGTTTATGACATATGTAAAATGTTTTAGTTCTCAGGTTTTATACATGGACTATAAAAAGTACTGTAAATGAAATGCATTTTTACCATTAATGCACACACACGCCATTTGGTAGAGACTTATTTAAAAAAACAACCTTGTAGTAAGTTGCCCAAAAGAACTAATGCAAACAATATTTTTTCCATAGCTTTTTTCTGGGTGGCACCATGAAAGAGTAAAACAAAACAATATTAAAGTTAAATCCATTTTTAACCTACATTTAAATAATTTTCAAATAATGTAGGACAAGGCTTCAATTCATGGACATGTAAAGCAACTCCACACCTGCCTTTGTCGCTGCATTATGACTTAATGCATTTGCTTTTAATCGAGCATCTGTTCATTTATGGATTGGCAAACATTTGAAAGGAAGGAAGGAAAAGGAGATTATTTCTTTCAGCTGCCAAATTACCTTGGAAAATGACAAGCATTCTTATACTGCCAAAACCGCCCCAATTAAGTAATATATATTTCAATTAACGTGGGTTTGAGCTTCTTGTTTCCGAGTGGGCTGCATAATGTCCATACAACTTAATAATGTTTTATTGACCATCATGGGAAATGTGGAGAAGCTGGAAAATATGACCTTACAGCTTGTTTTAATGAGCGTTAACACAGAAAGCCATATTAAAAAGTTAAGAAATAAATAAAAGTGTGTTAGGAGATATTCTGACCGACATCAGCTGAAAAGAATAAAGCTGATCAAAGAGCTTATTGTTTAAAATACACTGGTTGTTATTAAAGTAACTTTTGAAATAGAACGTTTATCTCCAATCTGAATGTTTACGTCATCCTAACAGTTTAGTAACGCTCAGGCTTGGCTGCTTCTGAGTAGGGATCTACTGCTTAGACTTACTTTACAAACGCAAACAGGATTGATTATGTAACAGGATCTGGGTAATATTATTTAATTACCCATGTTTAAGCACATTTTGTACTAACACCACATACTCACAGGAACTGACTCTATACAATAACAATACTGAAACTCTGAGGGAGCTGCTGTAGGTTGATGATATCTACAGCTGTGCAAACTGAGAATCACACTTAGGTTGAAATTTATGCATAAAATCAACAGAATGAATAAAAAAAAAAAATAGAACTCCCTTTGATTTGTATTATAATGTATTACTCTTTTAATTTAAATAAACGATCCTATTATTCGGTTAAGGCAGTGGCATTGCTAATTTGTCCTAAGTTCCTAGAAAACTAGCATTTTAATGCATGCACCAATTTAAACATAACTTAAGAATATTTCAGTTTAAGAGCTCTTGCTTTAGATAATAAAGCAGAATGTCTGATGAGATCTGGTAAATGCAACACTGAGGTGAGAGTATCTAAATGTACCTGTAGAAAACGCTGTTTTTTTTCTTTTTGGGCTATAATATGATATTTTCAAACAGAGTTTGGTAAGTTGCCATTGTTTCCTCACATCAAGACATGGGAAAACTTAATTTTGTGTTACTGTGGTGCTGCACATATAATCACAGGACAACTGTGATTATACAGTAAGTGCAGCACATCTGTGTAAGTCTGTGGTCAGCAAGAGTTTTCATTCAAACACGAAGGAAAAACATTTGCTTCTCGTCTCAGTTTCATGGGAATCACAATCAAAATCCAATGAATCTACTTACCTGTAACTAAGAAGGACATTTTCTATCACTGTGATTAACATGAAGGCAGATGGCCAAAGTCAAGCTGATGAGCGGTTTGTTCAACAGTAGAAATGTTCTCTACCACATAAAGGAGTCTCACAGTTACAGTACTCCCTTACTGCCCCCTCTGGCCAAAAACAGGACAAATATGAATTGTTTAAATTCCTGCTCTGGAGAGAGAGTTTGTTTGAGAGACACAGCTATGTGCCGTAAATTCTAAATCCAGGATGACAGAGAAACAACAGAAAACCACAAGATATTTGGACTATGCATACAAGGTGCAAATATACTGCAGCATTTGTTTAAAGGAATGATAAACACACAACAGTTTGATCAAATGAAAATAGATTTAGTGCATTTTCCTGTGATAACATTTTGTCCTATTTTCTAGTATCTCTTCATAAGGAATTACATTTCAGCTTATCTTACCTCTACCCATGTACTGCTGCATGTAGGTTAAACAAATTACTCGCAGAGTTATTTGTTTGACAGAGGTCATGTGTAAATGCGTGTAGTGTGTACCTGGATGCCTGAGGTGGTGAAGTACGGGATCTCAAACTTGACACTGATTGGTGGCTTCCCCTCCTTGTCTTCAGCCTCTACACTCGGCAGACCGAAGTGGGCTCGCATCAAATACTCCTTTCCACCCTGTGACAAGTCACAACATAAACTCTATAATACTGCTCATGCGTTAAACCACGTTTTATAAGCATTAACTACAGGACAAATGCAGGAACTGACATTTTCCGACTATGAGAAGAGAAAAACACAAACTTAAACCCAAAATCTTATTTTGGGATTACTTAAAAACACAAACACAAGACCACACAGTCATTTTTTTAACCATCTGTATGATACTTCATGAGTCATGATTTCTGCTCACAGGGAAGGACTTGATTGACCAGACGATTTCGCTGTTCTCAGGCACCCATTTCACGCTGCCCACTGTGGTCTTGAATTTGGGTGAGTCAGCGTCTGTTGGCACAGGAATGTGGATCTCCACGTTGTTGGCTGTGGAACGCCTTTTGAACTGACTCTTCGCCTGAGAAACAAAACAAGCAGGTCAAGTTTAACACGCTGTTCTGCCTAAACATTTGCACGGCATGAAAACAAGACACATGACATTAAGAAGAAGTCCTATAAAATCATTACAATACATTGTACTGCATTACCGCCAAATCATATGTTCCTGTACTTTCTCTTTTAGAAATAACTAGGGGACCTAAGTTTGAAAACAATGTTCCTATAAATGACTGCAACGGATGAACAAACTGAAAAAGTAACTAACCTTGATCATGTACTCGATCCGACTGTGGGAGTGCTTCTCAATAACAGATTCAATCCAGATCAAGGGCTTCACCTAAGATATAAACACACATATTATACCAGCAATCAAATTCAGCAGGCTCCATTACATTTAACATACATGTCAGTTTGAATAACGTATGACACAGTCACCACCTAGTGACCAGCAGATGTTACTGCAACAAGAACCAACACAGAACATTTGAGAATAGGACATGAATTGGCTGGGTTTCCACGACTACCAATAAACACAACATATACATATATATGTCATGTACTCAGTTATGCATTGTGTGGAATCACTGTTGTGTTTTCAATGTTGTAGCAGAAAAAAGACTGGATGCGCTGTGTATTTGTAGAACATGTTTCTTACTGTATACAGCCACATTATCACAATACCACATTTTGGAGGCCGATACTGATATTGATATTAGGGAATTTTAAAAATCTGATCACAATACATCGGTCAATAGGACACTAAACTTTTTGTTGTAACATAAACAACAATCTTCTACAAGCATGCCATTTCACAGCTAAATCAACTTGTCAGTGCTCTCTGGTGGACAAACTATGTAAAAGGTGACATTGTTTGTAAATTACCTCAAATCTAGTTTGTACTGCAATTTTTTATTACAACATTGTCATTCAGACATCAATATGGCTGCAATCAACTAATCAGCCTGGACGATTCATCAGTCAAACTCTGCTCCACTGCACTACTTCCTTTCCCACAAGCTGACTGGAAACCCTATTGTGAAACTTGATGTAGTTTAAACTGTATTAACCTAAATACTTATCTGTGGCCTCCTATATTACTCATTAAATGCGATTATCCACTCCTTTTCACAGCTATTCTTTTGGTATTTGAAATGCTCGTGGTCTGGTTGATGATGATGCAAATTAGCTTGAGCAAAAGGCCCTTCTCTTTCATTTTTTCATAGTTTTATGTGTGGGAATTAAAGTGTAATAAACCACATTTTATATACAATATTCCCAATTTTCAATGCAATCGTTTACAGCCGTAACCTGTCAACTGCAGTAAAACCTCTGGAAAAAGAGTTTGATCACTGAAGTTCTCATGAGAACGACAAAAATACTCAATGAAGCATGTATGTTTCTAACTGAACTGTCAGAGAAACTTATAAAAAAGAAGCAGGTCAATAAAACTAAAATGCTATCTTATTGTGTCATGATGATAAAAAATTGGCTTGCCATGAATTTAGTGGTGAATTTAAACATTTGAAATGAAGCATTTAAGTGGTTTTCTAATGGTGCAGCACTGTTTTGTACCTTTTTATATAGGCATTAATTTCTGCCACAAATGTTTCTCACTGGTCAGGGGGTAGTTGGCTGAAAAAATATTTCAAAAGGGGGTACATTATTGAAAATTGTTTGAGAAACACTGCCATAGTGTACAGTCATGATTCACCTGCTTTTACCACTGTTTATTTAACATACTGTTGAATTGATGGTGTAGTGGTTAAAGGAACATTATGGTATATTTTAAGCTGGCCTGTTTACCATAAATGTGGCCACTGTGACTCTATGGGCCGTGCCAACTCTGCTGTGGTTCCTGAACTTGGGTGTCACCAAAGCTTCCAGGGGGGGGGCCACGAGGCCTTCTTGATTTTAAGAAAATTTCAAAAATGTACACAGTAGGCCTTTATCTCAACATTTGGTTCACTTATGTGAAGAAAACTAAATGTAAAGTATATTGTTAAGTAAATTGTCTGTCAAAATTGTCAAAATGAATCCGAATTACAACCTTCTTGCAGCTACTGAGTTCACTATTTGGGTTCATTGTACAGTTTTGAATATAATATGAAATATCCATACAATATGTCACTTAATCAGGAGTTGTCAGTTGACTAAATGATAGAAAAGGGGTCCCTTAAGGAAAAAGGTTGGGAACATTGGGAGCATTAACAACTCACCAGCTACCCTTGCTGGGGTCCACAGGAATACCCAACTGAAGGGCCATTAAGATATTTATGTTACAAGAATATGACATTAAGGGCTGTAGAACTTCTAATTTAAGTGTAGTCTTCTGTGGTGAATTGTGGGCATAACCTCATCCAATTAGTTATTTTTAGGGATTTTTTTTATGGCTTTATTTTGTATCGAGACAGCCAGAGATAGACAGGAAACTGGGGAGAGAGAGAGAGGATGACATGAAGGGCAGCGGGTTGGAATCAAACCCAGACCGCTGCAGTAAGGACTCTGATTCATTGGTGGACCGTGAGGACAATATCTGAGAACAATATCTGAGAACATGTATATTTAAGTCTGTGTCTGATCCACAGTACTCACATGAGTGTTGAGGCGGTAGGACATGAGCTCAAACTCTCCATCAGGAGGAATGAAGGAGATGGTACGGTCATTCTCAAAACGAGAAAGACGAACACACTGGTGAAACTTGACATCTTCCAGCTCTACTGATTTACTCTTCCCACCTATGTGAAAAAAACAAAAAAGATGATTTTAAAAAGGAGCATTGTGTGAACTTAATCAGGCAGAGGTCAAATTGGTTTTGCAAATAACTTTTAATGTTTTTCCGATCAGCATGAGGTAACAGGTGGATGCAACAGTGAGCGCCAGGAAGAATCACCTGATTGTTGTCACTCGTGTATACTTTGAAAGGATATTAATTATCATATAAATGTCCATCAGGCAGCCAGCTCAAATATTTTTTGTTAACAGTCTATTATAAGGGAGAACTCACGTCCAGTGTTTTCAAACAGAACCTTATCGTTAAGGCCGAGCCGCAACTCAGGCATTCCAGACAGGAACACACGCATCTTAATGGAGCCAACGATCTCACTACGTAGAACATTACCATTGGCACTAACCTGAAAAATAGAGGGATTACAAGTGTCAGTGGGTCACAGAGGGACTGAGAAACTAATCTATAAAATATAAAATGTTAGCCATTCAAAGAAATCACTCACAGAAGGTAACAGAAAATGCGGCAATATCAGCTAACTAATGCTGTGACGCACGCAGGGAGGAAGCTTACAAACACTGTGACTGGCATTCCTTAAGCAACGCAGCGCTTCTAAAACGAGGAGTTCCTACCAGGAGGTTGACTGACTCAATGACGTCCAGGAAGACCTCATTCTTCCTGTACTTGATGCCCTCTGACCTCCAGGAGACGGCATTGGTGACTGTGGCAGGGGGTCGTGGGGCGCCAGTGTCTAGCTTGTGCCCCTCCTGGGTTATGTATCTGAGAGACAAAAATGTAAACACTCAGGGCAAAACAGAGAAAAGGGGAAATCAACAGTCTGCAGTAGGAGAGTTCTCAGAAAGCATCAAAGAACAGACACTCTCATGGTTACTAAGGGAGGATTGTCTGACTTATTGCTGTACTCAGTACACTAGGGGAAATCCAGAGTTAGCTTGCTACATGTCTGCGTCAACCACACTCCTGTAAGTTTAAACAGTCACTTACAGTCTGCTTTAACCACAGGCGTGTAAGTTTAAACGGTCATTCACAGTATCATAAAGGTTAACCAAAAAAAATAAAAATCCTGATTTAACTGCTACACAACAGTTATTGCAAAAATCTGGTTTATCAGTGTCCTACACTGGTTGGTAAAAGCACAGGAAAATGAATATTAGCACTTTAAGAAAGAGCTTAACAAATAATTAAAAATAACACGGAACATATGTTAATTAAAGCTTCTGTTGTGTTTTGTAGTTTTTATGTTTCATGCAATTGTTAAAATTTAACATTTAAAGCAGTTCGACATAATTTATAAAGTTTGATGTACCTAATGGGATTCTTGCATTTTCTGGGTTGTATCCACATGGTCGAATGCACAATTTGGGTTTTTTGACTGCTCGTCAGAAATCAATTTGGACAGTTTTTTGGCATTTTACAGGCTGAATAACCCAAAGATTAATCAATAACAGCAGTATTGATTAGTGGCATTTCTAATGAACATACATATAGGTAATTGCAGAGAGAATGCGGCTAAGAGGGAACTCACTCTTGCAGAATCTTGCTGTCTGTGGTTTGAGGATAACCAAAGTCCATCAGCTCGTCCATCAGCTCGTATATGATGACGAAGTTATCTCTAATGCTCTCTTCCTCCAATTCTTTGAAATACTCTGAAAAAACCTGAAGAACAAATGCTGTTTTATGATCCTGTTTCTCCATCACTGTAAAAATATAGTGTATGACTGTGTTGGTGTTGTTTAGTGTCTAAATCTGCTGTAGACAAAATCAGATATAAATCCTACCTGAACAATTTTGTACAAGAAGGAGAAGACCAGCGAGACGCTAGCATTTTTCTTGGATGTTGCCACCACTGTTGTGATGTGTGTTAAGAATTTGAACTACAAGACTTCCAAGCAGCACAAAAATGATATATAATACAAAGTGTTGACATGTAGCTTAGGCAAAAATAACATGCAGTGAACAATAAGGATACAGTAGAGGTTATTGTGTTTGATCCACATGAAACGGACTCCACCATGGGCCAGGATTGGAGAGAGCGTCCCCTCCTCTTCTTTATCCATCAGAAGTGTCATGAAGTGCTCAATCTCTGACATGTCCACATCTCCTCGGTAATTTCGGCACACCAGGACCTGAAAAAGAACAGATAGTGTTCGTGCATTTTGCAATATCAATGTTAGTAAATGATACTGTACTGCTGGTAGTGCGGAAAACCTATTATTGAAATTGCAATATGGTCAAGTGAAATATACAAATCTCAGGTAAATTGTGTGACTACACAGCAATATAATGAAGAACTGTGGTGCTTCAGAGATGCTCTGGCCTACAACTCGAGTTCTCCAGATGCAAGAAAACATGTTTGTTTGGTACAGAGCCCAAAAATCATAATAATTTTAGTAGTTTTTTTTACTGAAATTTGAACTGTGATGCCAACATGATCACTGGCACTAATCGTGAAATCTAATTGCAATTGTAATATATGTCAAAATAACAGATAATGATGTTTTTTTCCCACATGGTGCAGCCCTATCTGAGTCACTGTCATACAGTAATGAAAGTTATCAAAGTTAAGGAAGAGGTGTAGTTATATTACCAATATAGACAAATTCAATGATATTTTCATTTGTGTTAATCCATTTATACTTTATTTAATCTTTAAACATACATCAGTAATCAAATACGTATATTTTGTGTACAAAAAAAGTGCACTTTTCAATTCGGCGTACATGTTGTGTATGATGCACGTTTTACTTTGAACTATTTTACTCCACTAAAAAAAAAACAGGCCTGCGGGCGGAAGCAACAAACCAAAGTTGATGAATTTAATCTCTGATCTCTGATTAATAACTTTCTTCGCCGAATTGACCAGAAGACGCTCACGGTTGAAAAAAAAGTCGAAGGCATTTCATACAAAACACGTAAAGCTTTGCATAGAAGCAATGAGAAGTGAAACCGAAGATTTTTAAGGGGAGTTTGGCAACCTCTTTTTTCCACTCCCTGCTGCTAACAGCTGGTCACCTGTTTGTTAGTCAGCCTGATGTGTCGTTACTCTTGTCTTTTTCGTTACGTGGCCTAGTATGTTTCACTTTAAGTCAGCACATGCAACCGACCCACTTTATTTACAACGCAAAAACAACCTCAGAATAATGTCGACACGGTGGCTGGCTGGCTGCAGATTGAGCCACATCATAATCTGTCAGTGAAGAATGTGTCGGCTAGGATAACGTTAGCTTAGCAACGCAGCAGCCGTGCAGGTTATCTTACCTTTCCTTTCAAATCCAAGACATACACCGCACTTGCAGACATCTTGAACTAATTTGTACGAGCTTAGTTCAGCTCTTTGTCGGTACCGTATTGGTAATGTTTGATAATAACGGGTTCAGGGCTAAAATCAAAGAACAGACTTTCATTCATAATACTGAGGGGAAAAAAGGGGAAAGACACCCTTCCCTATGTGTCACTCGGTCCATGTATTTATCGAGCGCCCCCTATGGGACGGGAGGATGTACTGCAGAGAGGAGCATGATTCACTGATTCACAATCAGAATCAGAATTGGGTTTATTATATATATATATTGCCTATTCAAAAGCCAGAAGGATATAATAATAATATATAATAGAACCACCAAGCTGGCTAGATATAATATATATATATATATACATTTAAGTAAGTATATGATAATATATATGTGAGTCTGCCTTTAGAACGACACATATTCCACATCAATTTAAACAGTGTAGAATCACACTTCCAGAAGATGAAACGGGAAACAATCCTAAGTATTAATTTGGCCACAGTTAGATAAAAAAATAAAGTACTTTTAAAATAATAAATAAATAAAGATAAAGGTAGAGATCTTAAACTGTACAGGATAGATAGATAGATAGGATAGATAGATAGATAGATAAGATAGATAAGATAGATAGAGATAGATATAGATAATAGATAGATAGATAGAATAGATGATAGATATGAATTTATTATAATCCCGAAGGGAATTAATCATAGCAGCCATGGTACATCAAATAAAATAAAATACAATAAATACAAATCATAAGAATAAAATACAATAGAATATAATAAATACAATAGAATAAAATACAATAGAATAAAATACAACAATAGAATAAAATACTTAGAAAAGATAAAAAAGATAAATAGGTAGGTAAGGTGCAAAGAAAGTGCATATTTACAATGTGGTCGTGTTCTCCAATAGAAATTGATTAAACAGATGTTTATTTGTGAAAGGATTTAATACATTGGTGATATTTTTCTATATAGACATAGTATCAGACAAAAAGGTACATCATTTTGTAGTATTGTCTCTTTTACAGAGGTTCAGTCATGTTAAAACTCACCTGTTTTGTAAGCATTTTATCTTGTAATGTGTTTTTGCCCTGTGTGTAGTTTTTATATGTGTAGTGTTATTGTTTTTTATATTGTTATTTCTTGTTTTATATTATATACAGCACCTTGTAACTCTGGTTTTTAAAGCTGCTCTATAAATAAACTTTATTTATTTATTAGATATTATTATTATTATTATTATTATTATTATTATTATTATTATCTTAACTGAAAGGGTTATTCTGCTTGTAGCTACCATGCGCCCTGAGTTACCTGAGACACGTTCTTGACCTGAAATAATAAATGATATTAATTCCATTGTGCTGAATGGTATGAAATGTCATCAGATACTCATGGTGTTGTTCACTTGTGCTGTACGTGTGCTACGCGATGACTGATGGGTGCAACATGGAACCGGTTATTGTCATGACAACAACCCAGACAGAAACTATTCGCTCTTATTTCCCCATTTCTGTAGACATGGATTGAGATTCTTGACAGACTAATGCTGTGGTTTCCAACTTCCTCTCCCTAACTTTCTCTTCTCATTATATATTTTATATTATATTCAAAACCGTTCAATTACCCCAAATTGTGAAATCAGTAACTGCAAGACGTTTGTAAAACAAGTGATTTGGATGAATTTCTCCATTTTAAACAAACATAAATACTTAATATGCTTCTTTTTGGACAAATTCAGTGTTTTCTTGTCCCTGATGTTTGGTCATTGATCTATTAGACAATTAACAATTTACTTTACTTTAACTGTTCTTCACATAACTGAACCAAATGTTGAGATACGGAGATCAAAAAGGCCTTGTGACCCCCATGAAGCTTTGGCGACCCTTGATGGGGACCCCCAGGTTGGTAACCACTGGACTAATGCAAAGTTATATATTCAGTTTAATATGTATACTATTTTAATTCAAATAACAATATAATTTCATTTTAATTTGTCATCATTCAATCTTTATTAATAAAGTAGTGACATTTTGTTAGATAATGACTGTTGATGATTTGTCTGAAAACATTTAATGTTAATTTATTCTGACACATATCAGAAATAGATTCATACACCTGTGTTCTTCAAAAGTTTCAAACAATCTTAAAAGCCTCCATGTTTTATGAGTTGTGTTACAGTAACCTGCTTCTTTCTGTCATCAGCCTTGTTTTTATATTGGAGCTCCCCCTACTGGATGAATGGTTGATCCGCACTAGACAACTTTTACAGTTTTATCAGTTACCAGGTTTTCGGTTTAACTTCTTTGTGGTGTATGGGATATTATGTGGGACAAAAATAAATATGGCCACATGCAATTCATTTATCATAAAAACAAACAGATTTTATCTACAATAAAAACACTATACATTACTTAATTATTAAAACTCAAGTCCTTATTGAGAAATGGTATTTCATTACTATTTTATTTGAGTTTATTGGAGTTTCATTGCAACATTTTATATATCAGAAAGCCTCTTTTACCAGTAATTTTCCTCCTGTTACCCTATCCTGTCACTTAATGTCACTTGTTGCCTCCAATGTCAGTCTTCCTGCCCTTCAGACAATCATTTGCTCCCAGCAGGCTCAGCAGCTATTAAATGAAGCTACACTAAACTAAATGTGGACAACATAACACTGTAAACATCTCGTTCTAAAACTTTGGGCTTTCTACAAGATTTTGAACCTTGGGGCAGCAATTTGCTCCCACTCAAGAGCATTAGTGAGGTCGGGCACTGATGTTGGGTGATAACACCTTGCAGTCGGCGTTCTAGTTCATCCCAAAGTCATTTGATTGGCTTGAGTTCAGTGCTGCTCAGTCACCTTCTTCCACACCAAACTCTGAAGCCATTTCTTTATGGATTTTCGCTTTGTGCAGTCATGTTAACAGGAAAGGGCCTTCCACAAACTGCTGGAAGTTGTAAACCCACTATTGTGTCAAATACCATTGTATGCTGTAGCATTAAGATTCCATTAATTGGAACTAAACAGCACAACCCAGGCCATGAAAAACTACCCAAGACCACAAGAAAAGAGAAGTCTTTTACACTGATTTAATGAAAATAATCCAGACACTTGTAAAAGTGTGGCTCAGAGGAGGGGATATTCGTGTGTTGCAAGTAAAAGTGCCAGGGATGCAAATATTCTTTGTACTTTGCTGATGTCTTTGCATCTTGGGTCTCTTCCTGATGATATCAGACAATCAAAATTTAAAGTAAAACTGGTCAGTCTTTGTATCCTACAAGCAAAATATTGTTTTTCTCCTCAATGGAAAAAATCTGAAGCACCAACTATTAATCAATGGCTGAATAGCCTCTATAACTGTCTGGCCATGGAAAAACTGACGTATGCTACTGAAGTCCACAAACAGACAGTCCAAAAAATATGAGGATGCTTAACACACTGCCTGGAAACCAGCGGTGCCTGGAGAAGTGGGTATACTCTAAATTTATGTCCCATTTTTTTTAAAGCGGATGATCCAGCAAAGGATAAACGCCCTGTGTTATAAACAGTGACATGTAAGACTACTCTTGCATATTAAGTTCATCTAAAAATGTGCCAGTAGTATTTGCACATTGTCACTTAACTTCTGCTGCTTTACTTCATGGAACAGGGATCATTGTGAAAATAAAATAGACCGGTGAGACAACTACATAATTGTGCATTTTGAGTGCTGTATTTTTTTTATTCCTACTCCATCCACTCATGAAAGTCTGTTTTGTTTTGCTTTTTTTAGTCCATGTTGATTGTGCAATAATATAAAAACCAATAAATACATTAAACAAGAACACAAGAGTACATCGACAAGCATGTCCACATACTGTACCTATTGCCCTAAATTTTACATAATCAGCCACTCATTATATTACTACTATCATCATCGTGATATTATAGTATAGCATTTTCCATTGCAAAGTTGCAAATGTGTGTCTAACTTGATCAAGGTTGACTCAGCCATAAGTGTTGGTGTGACCCCTGTCCTAACTTTATGCTGAAACATAACTTGATTATCTCACTGACTATAACTGCTGATGTGCAATTCTTAAATGGCAGCCAAGCAACAAATACTGACTTCATTAGAGGTGAAAAGACTCATGAAACATAAGAAGCATCGCTGATTCATATATCTAAAAATATACCACTTATTAATATGTCAGTGTATTATAATACACAAAGCTTACACACAAATTATTGTGGTTGTATAGGCTTACCATTAAAATAACTTGCTCAAGTACACTAACCCAAGCAGCTTTTCACCTCTGTGTATTGTGAACAGAGACCAGGATGTGGAGTGATGAAGGATTGCAAAGAGATACAAGATAATGTGATGTGTGAATGAACAGCTGGGTAGTTTTGGAAGAAACACAGTGTACAAATTCTGCACTAGAATTAATAAAGTTAAATATAGAGGTAATTAAAGCAAGGGACAAAAAAAAATTTGTTTTATGAGTGAAAACTGACAAACATCCTATTTTTTTTCTCCAACCCCCCCCCCCTCCTGGTGTGAACAGCCTTTCAGCACTGGGCTTGTGCAAGACAACTGTGTCTCATCAAAGTGACAGATCTCTGATCCTTTGGCTGGTAAGATGGAGTCTAGACATTGTCAGGAGTCATAGATACAACTGGACTGAGTTACAGAGCCAAATATAACAGATTGCCACTTCCCTCAGCCACTTCCCTACACTGTACACAGTGTTTGTTTGTGGGGCTGTAGCTGGGGCTCACTGGATGTGGTTGCGTAGTTAATGAACATGTTTGTACAGAAGCCTCAGAGCTGAACAGGACTGACGTGTGTTTACTTTTGTTACCAAATGGGCTTGTTTGAGTACACTATGAGTCAGTGCATCACATAGGTGTTACATACATGATAAGTCAGAGGTGCAGGTGTTGCCACAGAAAACATTTGTAATGTTAGCTGCTCGGCATTGTCTCCTTAGACAGAATACTGGTATAAATAAATATGTTTTCTGTGTGTAAAACTGATCATACAGTGGCAACATTAAGACCAAACTGAAACATCAGTATACACATATCGCTTGCATGACATCTGGCACTTGAGGCTACTAAAACTGTACTAGTTTGTAACCTTCATGGTAGTGTTCATATACACTCTAATCTATTCCACCATTCCCATGGCTTTGTGATTTATACTTAGCAGGTCTTTGACTCTACTCCCAAGGCGATCCTGTGGCTTTTGGGGGAGTTTTTACCATACAAGGAGAAGAGGAGTTTAGCTCAGTTTCCTGTGGGAGGGTTCTGATTTCTCTCACTCCGCATCTGATTCACCCTGTCTCTATTTCTCTCTCCCTTACCTCCTCTCTCTGTTCTCCTGTGCTGGTTTTGCTCCAAACCTCCTCTCTGCTCACTATAGAACTCGAAGAAGTAAAAGAAGTTTATTAAAAGGAGAACTTCACCAAAACACTTCCAAAATAAATATCTGTATCTGAGCAATTTATTATCATAACACTGTGTGCAGCCTGCATCCTGACAGACCAAATAAGGCACACAGTCACCACTCTTTATCATTGCAGGTCATGATGTAAGCTTGTATTAACCCCAGGATTTTAATGCTATCAAACTGCCACCACTTTCACAAACTTATGCCAAAAAAGGCTGCAGTTTCCCTCCCTTGCTAAAAAAAATTATTTTGCTGGCTTTCAGTTTGGCAGCTTTCCTCAGGGTGATCTGACTTCTGAAAAGCCTGCAAGTTACACGCCCTGTATACACAGTTCTTACATACCTATATATGTGATATGAGGCAGAACTGAAAATGATCTCATACCAAATGACCTCAGCTAATATATCGTGTAATGACTTTCTCAACACACAAAGGGACATTTAATCTCTCAGTTTACCTGGATCTACCAGCAACAATATGCTCCTCCAACTCAGAGGACCTGCAGAAAACAGAGACTCTCAGGTTTGGTTTCAACTCACTCTTCCTGGACAGTGTCTTCTGTGCTGCAACCAGGGAAATGTGTAAAGAACAACATCAAATAAAGGGATGCACTGAAATAGTGGCAATGCAACATGAAAAAAATGCATTTGTCCAAGTGTATCTTCAGATGTCACTTAAATGGCCACCGTACGTCTCACTGTTCTTTGAGTTTCCTTGTAATCTTTATTTTTAGCCGGGGCAGCTGGCACAGAAGAGTTGAAAGCAAGCAGACAGGTCTATTAGTGTTGAAGTCATCAACACACACACACACACACAGACATACGCACCTCACACCCACCACGACAATTTCTAATTTACCACTGTTTGCACCAGGTTTAATCAGAAAAGACTAAAATAAAACATAAATATCAACAACAATCTGCAAACAAACAGCATGAAGTGAATACCATGTATGACCTATTTTTCAAATATCTCATAGATGCATAAAACCATATTCCTGGAAACCATTTCACGAACACAAGTTGTATCCCCCAGTCAACAATGCTTTTTATGTTTTGTGCCTTTCAAATTACAGAAAACAGATCTAAATAAAGGTCTGTCAGACCAATAGTAATTAAGAGGATCGTAATTGCAGTAGACCTATGGTTTATGTCTGTGTAGCTCGACTGTAACGTTCCGGCTGCCTGGTGTAGATCACATGCAGACAGCTCTTTCCCCAAATTTTCTTTGGCTGGATCATTTTCCATACAGCCCTTTTTCATTCAGCGGTAGAATGAAAACTATGTCCTCTCCTAACCAACTCTGGTTTTAACATCAATTTGAACATTCCTGAGTAAGAACACAGGCATATAGATATGCGGCCGAAAGGGGAAAAAAAAATTTAACTTCAGTAACTCATATTACTAATGTGAACAATGTCCTTTTGATGTGTGATTTCCGGATCATTCTGCTTCTTCTTATCTGCTATTCCTCTCCTGTTCTCTTTTGGCTGTGATCCAAATAAGGAGAAATGCTGGATATTGCCAACACATCTTCACCACTTTGTTCCTCCAAAGAGCCTTCGAGAGGTAAAGTTTAGATTAGGAGAGGGAGGGGGGGCACGGTAAGTTCTAGAGTAGCCAAGGCTGGGAGTGGCGGAAGGGGTAAACGGTGGGAAAGGGCTGTCACTGGAGACTGGGGCTGTCTCCAAACCTCCAGTCAAGTTTATATCACATAGAGCTCCACCAAATCTCAGTTTGCATCCTCCTCTCCTCTCCTCTCCTCTGCTCACTCGCTCAGAGCTCCTTCTGTCTCTCTCCTCCTCTCTGCATCTGCTGGTTGCTCTCCCCGTCAGCCTTGTGAGGGCTCTTGTGAGGCATCTTCCTCTGAACATCTGCAACAGCTTTTCACCCAGAGAAAGAAAAGCTTTTTTTTTTCCTTAAGCCTGCAAGAAACTGAGATCCAACTGTCACCATGGAGGCCATCAAGAAGAAGATGCAGATGCTGAAGTTGGACAAGGAGAATGCCATCGACAGGGCAGAACAGGCTGAGTCCGACAAGAAGGCAGCTGAGGATAAATGCAAGCTGGTGAGATGAGGCCGATTTTAGTGGGAACACACGACATTGTTCTTTCAGTCCATCACATCCATGATGGACTGAAAGAACAATGTGTCTTCTTGTATAACACTAATTTTGCTGAATCTATAGTTAGCTGGGTAATAACTCAACCATATATTGACTTTCATATAAGATTAACTTTATTTATCCCAAAAAAATGTTAAAAGAAGTGCAAGAACATAGTAGATAAGTAACTTGAACACTTAATACATTATGAACGTCTACAATATACAAAATAAAGCACTGGAAAAAAAGCACTAAATGATCTATAAACCATCCAAAAATACCTAAATAACTACACAAGCAGGACTACTATAACAATTAAATGATCATTGTTCAGATTAATAATTCTAAGCAAACTGTAATTAAAAGGTAATTAGTTATTAAGGTTTTTGTGTGATGTACTTCATAAAAAAGGGACATCAATTTGATTCTTTTCTATGTGATTTGCACATTTTCTATATCATGATATATATCTATATATAAAAGTATTCTTGATAATGTAGTTCTGTTGATTTTAACTGTATTGCACAGACTGTATATTGAAATGATTTCCTTCTAAAATACTTTTTAATCTGTTTCATCCACTGATAAGACAAATGTGGGTTGATTATTTTATGATTAATTTGCTATTCACATGTAAGATTGACGCACTGCTTTTATTAATTACACACATACTTATATATACTTATAAATAAATTCCAAACCACTTGTGCAGACTGCAGAGGGGTTCAAAATAAAATGTCAAGTATTTCCCAAAGCACCAAATGCTGAATTGCAGAGAGCAGCTGATACTGAGCCCGAGGGTCTTTTAGTGGGCAGGAAAAGTTGGAGAATGTCCTGAGGGATGCACAAACAGAATCGCAGAGTGGTCGCTGCTGGACATATTATCTAGAACCAGAGGGATTACTTGAAGCTACTAGAAGTGGTGCTGCAGGAATTAAGACAACCCATCTATAACAGCTGTTGCTCTGACTTTCAACAAAGAGAGTACTGCATTACCCAGCATCCTTTTCGGGAATATCTGCACATCCATATTTGGTGCTACAGTGCGAGATCCTTAGACAGACTGATTATTCGAGGGCTCACTTAATGACAGTGTGCTTGTATGACTTGATACAAGTTAAGTAGAATCTGGAGATGTAATAGGATATTTGAGGTTTCTAAATAAAGGCAATTATTGCACAGTGGGAGGTGGTCATGTCATCATGGCGGTACGAGAGGAATGCAAGAGAGCAGGGAGTTGGAGAGACACGGACAAAGGCGTGAGCTAAGGCAAAGCAAGTGGAAAGAATCCTCTCTCTTTTGGCTAATGCCCTAATCACACCCTCAGAGAGCACAAGGAGTGACAGTTGTCATTGGCACTGCACATATGGACCCCCAGCATGTCTTCCACATCAAGGAGCAGCCAGCATGAAATCCTAGAAGATTATCCAGAGCTCTTTAGTTTGTTTAGATGGCAGGGATACAAGCAGCGCTGAGAGATGCTGACTTTGCTATTCTTGGCACGATGGGCCGAACATCAGTGTGCAGTTAGGCTGACGGAAGGCACTGAAAATACACAAAAGTAATACTGAATATCAACATAAATTACAGACGGCAGACTCCAGCTGCAATTAAAGGACCAAATTACCAAAGAATTCGAGAAATTCAGCAGCAGTGTCCCAATTACTCTTAATGATCCACAGACTTCATCATAAGGGGTTTATATTGGAACTACTTTGTCCTGACGAGAACTTTTGACAGCAACTTCTGTAGATTACCAACAGTGATGGGAACACTTCTTGAATTCTTAGCCATGCAACAACAACCATTAGAAATTGAGTTCAGACATTCATGATTGAGGATGAATCCTAATAACATTGGTGGTCCCCTGATGTTCCCTCTAGTGCCACTATGAGGTTGATATTTGTGGTTTTAAGTGAAATGTCACGACAACTATCGGCTTGCCATTACATTTAATACAGACATTCATGTCCTCTAAGAATAATAACTTTATGATGACTGTGACTTTCTATTTAGAGCCATCATCAGGTCAAAATTTCAAATTGTCCATTATGACCAAATACATGTAAAACTGACATTCCCACTAGCCTCAGCTGTATTTGGTGTCAACTACTAATTAGCAAACGTTGGAATGCCGACACACTCAACTAAGATGGTGAACATGGTAAACATTGTAACTGATAAACATCAGCATGTTAACATTCTCCTTGTGATTATGCTAGCAGGCTGATGTTAGTATTTAGCTCAAAGCACCACTGTACCTAAAGTAAAGCCTCACAGAGCCACAGAGATGTCTGTAGACTTTTAGTCTCATTTTTCTTACTGAGGTTAGTAGTAGTCATGCCCCTTTATCTAGTTCTTCTGGGTATTGACCAAGTGTACCTAAAGCAGCAACTAGGAACTTTAATTTTTTTGTTGGTTGCCCCTGTGCAGCCCCCAAAAGCAGCAGTCTTTCCACTGCCTCGTCACCATTTCATTGATTTCAAGGGGAATCTGACCAAATCCAATACAGTGGTTGGCAATTACAATTAGCTAATTAGCTTTAAACTACTTTTCAGCTGTCTAATATATCGAGAATATTTCAAAACTCTAGATATCATACCAGCATTTAGAGGCACTGCTGGATTTTTGCATTCAGTGTTTTATTATATATTATAATTTTCATTATTTTTGAGTAAAAACTTGGTTAGGTTTTGTTGTATCCTCCCTGACTCTCTGTCATATTTGCCTTCACTCAGCTGGAGGACGAGCTGCTGGCTATGCAGAAGAAACTGAAGGGAACAGAAGATGAGCTTGACAAGTACTCGGAGGCCCTGAAGGATGCTCAGGAGAAACTGGAACTGTCGGAGAAAAAGGCCACAGATGTGAGTTCACCACAAAGACATCTGAAACACATTATCCACATTAAAGTGGAACACCACAACGTTTCAGTCTTGCAAAGTATTGATAACACTCTTTCAGATGGACTGAACTAAATATCACTCCACGATTGAAAAAAGACCAATGGTAGAGACACATTCAGGTTTTGCAAACAAAAGTTATTTTCTATCAAAATCAGTTTTGAAAAATCTCCAAATTAAGTTCTTATACACTCAGTCTGAGTGTGGCTTCTTCTACACTCCCAGAAAAAGGCCATGTCTGGACTCGCCTGAGTAGTTTAGTTTAGTGTAGTGGTTGTTTCTAGAGCGATAAAACACAGCAGCAAAGTGATTATAATGCTGAAATTCAGTAAATATAATAATTAAAAACAATTAAAAAAGTTATTTGCCTAGTTGCAATCATGGAAACTACAGGCACAATCTTAGTCCAAGAAATGTCCCTTGGTTTCTATGATTTTAACAAAACAAAGGAATAAAAGAAGGCAGTCTTAGTGGGCCTTTATGGCAAAAGTTTGACATGAGATTGAACTTGAAAATCCCTTATTGCATATTAACCACAGACTGATACTGTACCGTATATATGTTGGAAAATATTTACACTAAACTCCTGCTAACTCAGCACCTACTGACCAACCACAAACTAGAACTAACAACCTTGAAATGAATCTTGAAATTACTAACTTGAATCTTTTAACCCAGATAGTGTGAAGAATGAGTGTCTCAGTGAGGTCTGTAACAGACCTATTTCTCAAGCACAGACAAAAACTTGGCCGGCCTGTAGCCGACCAGGAATCCCAGGAATGCAGCTTAAGCAAACAGAGAACCCCGTACTGCAATGTCTAATGAAATCAATGCTCTGGCCTTTTTCTCGGGGGGGGGGGGGGTTCTGGTCCGTCGTCCGTCTGGCCCTACAGTACGTATCTTACCTGGGACAACAGAGAATGACCATTCACCTTTAAGAGCATATATGTCATTTCTGATCTTTCTTTTAAAGTTATATCCCAGTGAGCTGGAAAAGATGAGCTGTTATCTTTTATCTAAAGCAAAACAAGATTCCACAAAAGAAAATGGAGACAGACAGACTAGACTTAGTTGTTTTTTTTGTCCAGTCATGACCAATATTACTAATATGACACCAGAAATACTTATTATGGGGTTTTACCGGTGACACATGATGATTCTCTTCTTTCACTCTCTGGTTTTTCACATTTTTAGAAGGATGCGTCATCTTGAAGCAACAAGACCATGTTTTGTTGTACAATTATTGTGTAATTATTAAAATTATAATTTTTTTTACAAACTACACTGAAATTATAAAGGCATTTGAAAATGACATGGTAACACAAACTGTATACATGATACTTTGGGGTTTCATACTTTACTTAAGATTTCATTAAACCTTTCTTTTTTCCCCAAAACACTGACAAAGAGTAAAGATCTAGGGTATTTTGGTAATTACTAAATACAATAATTACAATTATTTTCATGATTGATTAATTTGCTTATTATCTTCTTGATTAATTATTATCTTGATTAATCGTTTGGTCTATAGAATGTCAGAAAATAAAAACAATTTTCACAATTTTTCAAAAGCGCTTCTTCCTAATGTCTTATATCTGACCAAAACCCAACAATGTTCAGTTTACATAAGATAATAAAGGCTCAAATTCTCTGGAACCAGTGAATGCTGCTTGGCGTTTTGGTGGAAACATGATTAAAACGATTAATCGATCGTCCAAATATCTGCTGATTAATTTTCTAATAATCGTTAGTTTCAGCTGTAATAATTAGACTAAAACTGAACTGAATATATACTATCAATGAAAGTAGCCCTCACAGACTAAAACTACCAGTGAATGCAGCTGAGATAAGACCCCCAAAGGTTAAAGGTCAGATTACAAATGATTTCTGTCTCAAGTGACCCATCAGATGCCCACAGGTGTGATTTTTGCATCTCTGTCCACCAGAACTTCTTCTTCTAGTGTATTTCACACAGCTTATTCGGGACTCTGATGCATATAAATGTGATAAAAAGGTCAGAAAGGGAAAACTAAATGCGCGGATAAGTGAGGAGGAGGAGGAAGCAGAAAGGGGGCAGAAGGGGGCGCTGAAGGAATGTGTCGCCACCCGATGGCTGCGGGTCATGTCTGCAACCACATCAATTTACATTCCAGTCCGCTGCAGGTCAACAACCCCTGTTGAAGAGGATTATTACCGCCCCACCCATGACCCTCCCTCCTCCCCCCATGCGACAAGAAAAATCTTTGGACCTTTGACTTCTATTCAGTTTACAACTTCCTGTTTCTTCTTCTTCACACACACACACACTCATACATTTACTGCTCTTTTCATATGTTAAAAATCATTAGATCTGATTCATACATCTGAGTCAGACTGATGAGGCAACTGTGCTCCTCCTTGATATCAGAGCAGAAAAATGCAGCCTAAGCAACACCTTACATTTGCCATATAAGTCCACAATAGAAACCCAGGCCTGTCTCTCTCTCTTACACACACACACACACACTGATTTTACACACCTCTTTTGTGGAGGAAAAGAGCAGTGCCTTCCCCTCCTAAATCCTGTGATGTCATCTGAGACCAGGCTTCCTTGGATTGGGTGATCTCGCCATAAATTTCCTGAAAACTCCCAGCCTTTTTTTTTTTTTTTCCTGTCCTCCCATCCCAACATAGCACGTCCCTAACTTCCTGCCCGAGAACAAAGTTTTCATCGGACTCTCTTGCAACTTTGAAGCAAATCAATAACTTCTTTTTTAAAGGATCCGGCCGGTAGACTTGTTTTTGAGGAGGAGGAGAAGGGGACAAGGCTCTTTTCTTTTGCTTTTGAGACAAAGTAATCGAGATAATGGAGGTGGTGAAGAAGAAAATCCAAACCCTCCAGCAGCAAGTTGATGAGGCAGAAGACCGTGCACTGACAGTACAAAGGGAGTTGGACACTGAACGTGAACTGCGCGAAAAAGTGAGAAAACTTTACATTTATCCGACTTCAGCCTTTCCACTTGTTTTCTATTCGTCTTTAAAGCTCGCATACCGTCGAGCATCTCGGTCGAGGATTGTAAAGAATGTACAGTGTCGGTGTTGGGAGTGCAGGTAGCGAGGAATCAAAGAACCTAACAAAAAAAAAAACAACCTCTCCCTGCGTTTCCCATTTGGAGAAGTGTTATTTTTATCTTGTAATGTGTCAATGTAGTCGATTTAGAGGCTTATGGGGAAGTTGGGGCATCATTGTAGCGACATTTCTTGGCAGACTTTTGTTCGGCTTCGTTATCTAAGTGAAACCCGCCCTATACCCTCACACAGAGAAATGCAAGCCCCCCCCCGTATTACACTAACCGCCAGGGTGGTTGTTTGAATATGAAAGGGGGTAACAGGGTTATACCGGTTAAAAACTTGGATTCTTTTTTTTTTTTTACCAATTTACATCTAAGACACTTGGAAAATAGTTTGTTCCACTTTTCTCAAGCATCCAGTATCTTTGTCTCTGCTCGCCTTTTTGAGCTTTTACACTTATATTTGACACATATCTGGAATTAGGGGCTATAACCCTTCCTCCTCCTCTTTAGCCTCCACACAGGAAGAAGAGAGCAGACGTGGTTATCTGTGATAACAGTCCCACAGGAAACAGGCTAAAGAGAAGCGATCCATTGTCCCCCCAATTAAAAATTAGAGAGGTTTACAAAAGTCCGGGCCCAGCTCAGGCTGCACCACTTCAGATATGTCAGGGTTAAAAACTGTCTCTCTGTTGTTCTGCATCAGCAGTTTTTCAAAGAGTCTGGTCAAGCTGCAAAGTCCAGAGCTCATCGTGGTTGTTGAGAGTGAAACTGATTACATGTAAGAAATCTGATGGACAGGAGATAAAAAAAGAAAACAAGAATATATGCAGGCCCAGAGAGTATGAGTTCCAGACAATAAATAGGCTCATGGCTTATAGATTAAATATGCACAGGTTATAATATTCAAACCATTTGACTGCAAGACATGTTTATACATTAACTAGTTACACCTAACCCTAACTGCGGTATTAATGAGACGTTACACTCAAAACCAAGAGCCAAAAAAACCTACTTAAAATCAATGATTTAACATTACATAGCTACTTTCCGTATCAGTATCCTTCCTCTTGTGGGAGCAGCATGTTTCCTGACTGACCTCTGACCTCTGACCTCTCTCTCTTCCTCTGTGTTGCTGTAGGCGGAGGGCGATGTGGCATCCTTGAACCGCAGGATCCAGCTGGTGGAGGAGGAGTTGGACCGCGCACAGGAGAGACTGGCCACAGCCCTGCAGAAACTGGAGGAGGCTGAGAAGGCTGCAGATGAGAGCGAAAGGTAAGAATCAACAGGGACCTCAGTCATAATGTGTTAACCACGATTTGGCAGCCGCAAGATTGGAAAATGATCGTCTTATGGCTTTGGGATAATGTGATTTGTCCACGTACAACACAACCCTTGATCGAAAATCAGGTCCCACCAATTGGAGACATTGCTGTTGGCATGCAGATGTTATTAACCACCCTGGATTTTAAGTGAGAACAGTAAAAAAAGTAACATGGTTTACTTTTAACAACTGTTGCATTCATCTTTGTATTCAGACAGTCCCACTTTGGCCAAAATTGCCTTGGGAGCAGTGAAGTAGACCCTCATAGGACAAATAGGCCAGACACATTTTAGCTGTATAAAGTGGACATGGTGGTAGAGCTGCCAGTTCTGGAAATATAAGAGAAGATAAAATAAAATAAGGTGGGAAATTATGTGTTAGGTGCACAAGACAAAGATTAGATAGAGATATGAATAAGATCAAGTAGAGCAAGCTTAGATTTAAGCTAAATACAGATACAAAATAAGTACAGGATGTATTTTCCTTAAGAAATTCCAAATTCAAAGTTAACTTTTAACAGTAACCTCAAACAGAACAGAATAACCTGAATGATTAAGCTTAAGTTATGTAATCATAAATGTCTTTTTTATGTCCAATGACACTAATACCGATGAGCTCATTTGTACCACTCATGCCAGCAAAAGGTGCACAAACAGTCCTATCATCTGCAAAATGAGTCATAAAAAGTCATAATTGATCATCATTGAAATCAAACTGTCACCTGTCGTAAATGCCTTGTTGAACCGAATCCCGTCTGTCTTTCTGATCACCAGAGGCATGAAGGTGATTGAGAACAGGGCCATGAAAGATGAGGAGAAGATGGAGATCCAGGAGATGCAACTCAAAGAAGCCAAACACATCGCTGAGGAGGCGGACCGCAAATACGAGGAGGTGCGGGCGCAGTGATCCCATTTCAGCTGACTTTCAGCTTTCACATGAATCTGATGTTCATGTCTGTTTTCGCTCAACTGTGATTTTATGTCTTTTTTAATGTCAGGTCGCCCGTAAACTGGTAATCCTTGAGGGTGAGCTGGAGAGAGCAGAAGAGAGGGCAGAGATTGCAGAGCTGTAAGCACAAACACATTGAAGAAGTTTTATTGCAGGCACCTTAAAAGTGTTACACAGATAACAGGGCAAACACATTCAGAAAACTTAAATGTATTTCTGTCTCCATACAGTAAGTGTGGTGACCTGGAAGAAGAGCTGAAGAACGTCACCAACAATCTCAAGTCGCTAGAGGCTCAGTCTGATAAGGTAGGTGTTGTAAATCTATCCTGGAGATTTGATCATGTAGAAGTGCTAACCATTTGATTCACCTGCCTGTAAGTTCCTATTCTGTCCAAAACTGTAAAACTTAAATGTCTTAAAAAACAGACACATTTAATGTAACATGTACATCAATAGAGTTTACAACATAGATATTGAGCATTAAAGGGGAAATTAATCAGAAATAAACGTGATATTGTCAATTAAACGATGTCATATTCTTCTATTTGTCTGTCTCTATAGTACTCTGAGAAAGAGGACAAATATGAGGAGGAGATTAAAGTCCTGAATGACAGACTCAAGGAGGTAAGTTCATGTCTGGTCAAGTTGTATTCTCTGAGGGAAGCTGTGCCCGGACGTTTAATATGTTTGTTGTTTTTTTTAAAGGCGGAAACCCGTGCAGAATTCGCAGAAAGGACAGTGGCTAAGCTGGAAAAGACCATTGATGACTTAGAAGGTACGATTTATTTCCATCCTTCTCATCATTCCTACAGTTCCTTCTTTACTTTGTTCAAATCTTTATCGTTCTTAATTTTCTTTATTCTTAATCTTTGATCTGATTCCTCTCTTTTTCCTCCTGATTTCCTCCCGTGGTCTGCACAACTTTCCTCCACCTGCTTTCTCTCTGTCTGCCCTTCAACCTGCAGACGAACTGTACACTCAGAAGCTGAAATACAAGGCTATCAGTGAGGAGCTGGATCATGCCCTCAATGATATGAACACCTTGTAAACCTTGCATGTAGCTCACAATGTTTACAATTTCTCTTTATTTCTCCTTGCCTAATGGAAGGAAGCACTTTGTCTCTTCTTTTCTCCTTTTGCTATCACTGCTTCTTGCTCCTTTTGCATTAAACTGAAGCTCAATAAAGATATATTTCTCGTTTACCTTGTCTTCTGTCATTTCCATTTTCACTACTATGCAGCTGTAACAGTCAGTAGTTACTATATTTAATGGCCACTATGAAAAGTTTACGTACATGTGTTTCTTTTGCTATGTCTGCTCTAAAATGGCCAGTATATTAGCTCACCCATTGCATCTGTTTACCGATTGCATTTTATATCTGCTGCTACTTTTTATTGCAGAGAACCTATCGAGCGCAAAAGAGGAAAACCTAGGAATGCACCAAGTCCTGGACCAAACACTGCAGGAGCTCAGTAGCTTGTAAAACGCCAAGAAGAACATCAAACAATAAAAATGAAAGGAACAAAAACATTTGTTTTGTAAAAGACATTTTCTACATGCCATCCATTTTCTGTAATTTCACTCTTATTCTTGGTTGTTAAAACAAATGTACCCCTTTTATATATTTATGGTTCTTTTGTTTCTTTTCCCTTTTTTAAAAATGGTTCTGGGTCCATATAATATTCAGTTTCGGTGCTGGGAATTGTGTTATAGGCAAAAACGCTGAGCACAAATAAAACTGACGATGATGCTGATGATTGCGATGAAGTGAGTTTTATGTGTTATGTTGACGTGTGTGTGCATGTGTGCGTCTTCTGTGTAAGCATGCACAGTTCTGCATATGTGTTTGTGATGTGTTTTTGTGTGTCCTTCAGGCAATTTCAACACATACCCATAAACCGAACAGAGAGCTCACCCTTCAATTTACGTGTGCTAACATGCACAGTGTTTTCTGTGTGCTCTGCTGACGGTGAATTTCTCAAACAAAAAACTAGAGACATTGCATAGCTGCTGGCCCTTCTGTCCCTCAATGGCAATGTCTGCCAAACCGCTTCTTTTTTTTTTCAATTAGTGAAGATATATGTAATGATAACCTCTGTGTTAAGCACAAGAATCAAATTGCTTACTACCATTTAAGGTTAATGTTATGTTGTCCTCAGAAAGTAGTAAGCTGGTCATCTGACTGTTAGTGTAAGTCCAGATTAACTGTGCAACTCCGGAAGAGGCCATGGGAGGTGATTGAAAGCTCAGAAAACTAGTCTGAAAAGTAGCATAAATGGAAATATTCCGGTACAAGTACCTCAAAATTGTACTTAATTATACACTAGGCCACTTGAACAGACTATATGTACTTCTCTAAACTTTGAGGACCTGAACACGTGCTATATTCACAGAGTCTCTGCTAAACAGCCTTGCATTAGAAAAGTACACAGTTAAAACAACCAAAGAGCCAAGCATCAGAGTGAATGTAAAACTGTGTAATGTGTTTAAAAGAGGCCTGCTAAGGACAAAGAAAAACACATAATACAGACAGAACTGCATAAAAAAGTTTCTTAAAAATATATCAGGAATCTCTGATACAATATCCACAGGAAATAATCTGCTCAAAATTCATCCAAATTGCTCATTTTACACGAACTTCCTGCAGTTTGCAAAAGGGGTCCCTTAAGGAACAAGGTTGGTTAACCACTATTGCAGTCCAGTGGTTCCCAATCTGGGGGTCAGGACACCTGTTAGAGGTCACTAGAGCTTCAAAGGTGAAACGAAATAGGCCTATCTCTCAGCATCTGGTTTACATCTGTAAAGAAAACTAAAATTAAAGTATATTGTTGTAAAGTGAATTGTCTAATAGAACAATGGCCAAGAAAACACAGACAGAATTGTATAGAAAGTTCTCTAAACAGGAAATAATCTAAACATTAATCAATTTTACACAAACTTCTTGCAGTTACTGAGTTCACTATTTGGTTTCATTGTACAGTTTTCAATGTAATAAGAAATGTCCATAAAATATGTCACTTTGTCAGGGGTCGCCAGTTTACTAAAATGATAGAAAAGGGGTCCCTTAAGGGGAAAATGTTGTGAACCACTGCTGTAGCCCAGCGGTTGCCAACCTGGAGGTCAGGACACCTGTTAGAGGTCGCTAGAGCTTCACAGGGGGTAAAAAAAACACAATAGGCCTATATCTCAGCATTTAGTTCAAGAAAACTAAATGTAAAGTATATTGTTAAGTAAATTGCCTAATAACAATGGCCAAGAAGAAAAATTTGTCAAAAAAAGAAGCTTATTGCTAAAAATGATATGATATATAATTCCTACGGCATCTAGGAGATCAAATGTCAGTAAACATATGTTTAATCGGCATGAGGATTATAAGGGGGTCCTTGGAAAATGTTCTCCCCTGTAAGGGGTCCTTGGCCCCAAAAAGTTTGACAACCTGCCGTAGACCACAGTTAGTGAACTAACTCTAAACAGGAAATAATCCTCTCAAAAATCATACATTTTACACAAACTTATTGCAGTTACTGAGTTCATTGTACACTTTTTAATATAATAAGAAATATCCATAAAATATGTCACTTTTTACTCTACTAAAATGATAGAAAAGGGGCTCTTTAAGGGGGGAAACATGCTGTAGACCACAGTAAGGCTACGTTCACACCGCAAGTCTTAATGCTCAATTCTGATTTTTTGCTTAGATCCAATTTTTTTGTTTGG
>NW_023339796.1:7063817-7071542 GCF_004916995.1 Morone saxatilis | reverse complement strand
ACAAGGGAGCTGGTTATGGCTGCAGATTTCACGGTACGGATGGTCTGTGTGAATGCGGAGAAGCCGAAGGCTCAGGAGTTGGTTGCAGACATATGGACGCGAGCATTAAAAATTAGGTCTGCACATCAACTCTCCCGACCATGACAGGATTGACGTAACAAAACGGGGAAACCTTTTGCACAACTCAAAATCCGGCCCTTGGCGCTTTGTTCACACTTGCGGGGGCGCTCACATTGAAGGAAAATACCGAGAACCTGGGGTCTGGAATTTCAGGACCTCACATATTGGATTAGGTGCCACCACCATAAAATCAATGACTCTTGATAAAAAATAAGATCTGGGCTGGGTTTGAGTGTTTCAGCATTACTAAAACATAAGCTCTGGAGAAGTCCTGGCACGTCTGACCTGGTCACTTGACCCCACCCCCCAAAAAAAATCAGATTTGGGCCACTTTTGCCTGCAGTCTGAACGTGGTCTTAGTGAAGGTAGTACACGCCCACCGGTCTCAGTCACTTATAACCAGCTGTTGGATTCCGAGCCACCAGGGGGCGTCGTTCCTGCACACACTCATCACTGCTTCGCCGGGCGGGATTTCCGCAATAATATCAAGTATGGCGAAGACATACGACTATTTGTTTAAATTACTGTTAATCGGCGACTCCGGTGTCGGGAAGACCTGTGTCCTGTTCAGGTTTTCAGAAGACGCCTTCAACTCCACGTTTATCTCAACTATAGGTACGCTGTTTTTATTAAATGTTAAAATATGTCTTTCTCTCTGTTTACAATACGCCAATGGGCTGTGTGCGAGACTCCGTCTACTCGCTGGAATGCTCGCGTCTGGAAGTAGTTTCTCTTTGTCGTCAATATAGATTATGTTGTTATTTCGCGTATCGTGGATGTGTTTAACTTGTTCAGAAGAGATGACAAGGGGGAAACGCCGTTACCTGTGTGTTTTGCATGAGGCTAATGTATGATTAGAAATGTTTGTGTCATGCCGGTTAGCTGTTGGCCGATTAGCTCTAAGGTTAGCCACTAGGCCCCGTGTACATCCTGGTAAGACACCGGAAAGCCTCATATGTAGCGCGCTATATCGTATTAATTTAAGCCTTATAAAAGCGCCGTTTTTCTTTCACGCACATGTTACTATCGCATTTCTTGACAAGAAGTCGAGTCGCCTTTTATTCTCAGTCTAAAAGTTCCTTTTTTTTATTTTTATTGTTGGCTGACACTGACAGGTATACCAAGCTAGGAAGCTAACTTAACGTTATGATTGACATTTCATGATCCTTCTTTATCCCTGCAGGCATTGATTTCAAGATTAGGACAATAGAGCTTGACGGCAAGAAGATAAAGTTACAGATATGGTAAGTTTATCTTAATTCTTTTTTTTTTTTAATGCAGGACATGTGTGACATTGTGGCCGTGTTTTATCAATATTTGGCTGATGAAGTATAAATGGGACACACTTTATTTAAGGCAAGGTGCACACAGGTCGTACTGTGAATTATTATTATTATTATTATTAAGTAGTTATATTTTTTAAATGTGATGCAAAAAATGATTGTAATTTAGTTTATTTAACTTTAAGTATCATATTTATAGGTTGTGTAGCTTATACAGTACAATGAATGTAATGCCTTCCTCTCTATTGGCCAAAGCTTTATTCCTCCCGGCTGTACTAACATGTCAGAAAATGTCCAAAACCAATATCCAAACCTCCCAAACCTCCTTACCTACAGACCTGTCCTACTTTATGGAGGCTTTCTTTCATGAGCTATTGAAGCATTCATCTTAAAGGCATTTCATATGTATTTTTAAACTTTCTAATATATGACATTTTGACATGGTAACAATTCTGGTGTTTTTTATTTTATTTGCAGGGATACGGCCGGCCAGGAGCGCTTCCGAACAATCACAACAGCCTACTACAGAGGAGCAATGGTGGGTGCCTTTTCAGACGAATGTAACATAAACCCACGTTTCTGGCTCAAGCTCTGTTGACGCTGTTAACATTTACTCTTCTTTACAGGGCATCATGCTTGTCTACGACATCACCAACGAGAAGTCTTTTGAAAATATCAAGAACTGGATAAGGAACATAGAGGAGGTAGTTACTGGCCCAAATAGACTCTCCTTTACACACTTGCTGTCTCTTCAAGTTTGTGGTGCATTGTTGTTATTAAATTTGTCTTCTCTTGATCCAGCATGCATCAGCTGATGTTGAGAAGATGGTCCTTGGCAACAAGTGTGACATCAATGACAAGCGGCAGGTGTCCAAAGACAGGGGGGAGAAGGTGAGAATGTTGGCATTGGGTTATATTTTATAATCATTTACACTGGTATTTAAAGTAAAATGTGTTAACAGACTTGCTAAAATGTAATTTAAATGTAATTTTCTCACGTTTTCTTTCAGCTTGCGTTAGAGTATGGGATAAAGTTCATGGAGACGAGTGCAAAGGCCAACATCAATGTGGAAAATGTAAGCAGCCACTTACCCTCCTCATTATAACATGTTTAACAGATAATATGTCGTCACTGTGATACAAACGTGTACATTTGTTCTGGTTCACAGGCATTTTTGACACTCGCCAGAGACATCAAATCAAAAATGGACACAAAATTGGTAAGAACTCTTTTTATAATACAACCTAGTATTTCACATTGTGAGAAAATTATCTAATAATGACTTTTCAGCAGCTCTTAAATATTTCATAATTTAAAACATGTTATTCAGGTTTCAAACTTCTCACAATCAATAGCAGTGTGACTCTGATTGTGGAAAAGTAGATGAGGAGTTGAGTGCATAGAAAGTTAGTGAATCACATAAAAGCAGCCACTGAGGCAACAGGTCTGAACAGTTCTACATGACATTATTTGACATGTTTGCAGGAGGGCAACACACCACAGGGAAGCAGTCATGGAGTCAAGATCTCAGAGCCTCAGAAAAAGACCAGCTTCTTCCGCTGTAGCCTACTCTGAGGACCGAGGCCTTCGACACTGGCTGCCAGCTGGCTGGACAAAAATGGACTGTGCTTGCTCTTAGCACTTCCTTCCTCTTCCTTCTTTCTACCCATCCATGGCCTGCCCTCCCCCCCTCCAGTCCACACAAACCATTATATTCCCAGTAAGCCGAAGACTTCCCTTCTTCTCTTCCTCTTCGGAAAGCTTCCAATGGTGCATCTCTTCCATTTTAAAGAGATCTGTTGTTTTCATGGGTCAGAGTGCTTGGCTGGTCGAGGACTCAACCAGGAGCATTTTCCAGATGTTCCTTATCACACAAAAGACAGGCTCTTACTTCTGATGTTTAGTCTCTTTGTACTGCGCACTTAAATTTCACACAGCCGGTAGCACAACCGAGGATGAGAAATCATTACGTTAATGTCAACGTTTTGGGATTGCAAATACAGACATGATATCTAGATCTATTTTTATTAGTGCTCTTTCCCCCTTGAAGTTATAAATGTCAACTAGAGACTGAAAGGCTTGAACTTGGGTGAAACAGAGTTGCACATGCTTTCATTTTCATTTCAGCAGTTGAGTGAGTCATATCACAGATAAGGCAGTCAAGGATCAGAGAGGAACTGGATGTGAGTTCTGCTCTTAGCATGCAGTCCTTGACAATCATTTGATGTGACTAGAAATGCGTGTTTCATCTTGCACCGATCAGTACTCACTGCCTCCAACGCTTTTTTCTTTTTCTTTTAACATTTTCTGCAATAGCTTTCAGGTGCTTGAAGGCATGGCAACACAAAACTTAAAAATGCATACAACAAACAGAATTTGTTCCTCTGAGGTTTAGTTCTGTCATCAAATTATCAGCAAGACACTGGTGTGGTGTTTCCTGTCGTAACCTGCAAGAGAGGACATTGTGGTGCGAAAGTGAAAATTTGCAAACGCTGCACTATTACCCATTTGTAGGTGTTAAATAATCCTCCACAAAAAGTACAGTCCAATAAAATGGGGCTGCAATTAACTGTTATAATGAATTATTATGCCACTTTTTTCTTGATTCATTGTTTGGTCTATTAAACATCTGAAAATAGGGGAAAATGCCTGTTTCCTAAAGTCTAAAGTGGCCTCTTCAAATATCTTGTTTCGTCCAAAACCTGTAAACATCAATTAACGATCGAATAAGAAAAAGAAAACCAGCAAATCCTCACACTTGAGGAGCTGGTTAACTAGTATTTCTGCTTTAAAATTGACTTAAAATGATTCCTACTTCGATGAATTTAAAGTGTTGCCTTTTTATTTTGATGTGAAGGTGTTGTAGCAGCTCTGATTCACAGTTAAGCTAAATGACGTCTCCGGTTATTCGATCAGCAATTAAAAAGTCAAAATGAAGTTTCGCACTGTAAGCCCCCTCTCCTGCTATCCATGCAGCTCTCCTTGCACTTTACCAGTAAGTCGTGTTTTGTGTGTAGTCTGTGCCAAGTGATAGTTTTGCAATACGATTACTTACTTATAATTGTTTTGATCTATTGAGTCTTGGTAGTATAATGGGCATAATTTTACTACACCTACTTATAAATGACTTGATCTCCTTTGCTATGTCACTGCTAGTGATCCACTGTCCTGGTATCAGTTCACTGAAAAACATTGCCCTAATGTACTTTAATGGCTATATATACATATATATTTACAAAAAGGAAAAAGAATTTGCAAGCCTCTGTTTCTATGCTACCGCCCTGCCAAATTGTAGTTTAAAAGTGATTTTTCTTTCTTGGCTTATCACATGAACACTGGCTTGACGTAAACTGAAAGGTGGTCCTGTTAGTATTATTGTATATTGTATCATGTTTGTGTTTGATTGTGGCCCTTTAGTTTGACAGCTAGGTGGCGCCAGAGGCACAGTATGCATTATATGTGACCACCTGAACTCAAATTTTAATCAGTATTTAATTAAGAATGCAAGCCACAGTGAACTAGACGTGTGCAGTCTGAACATGTACCCACTGTTTAACATTGATGTTGAGTCTCAATCTATTTCCATTGTTCCTCGTGTTTCCCTACTGCATTTGTTACTAGTCTGAAAATCAGACTCCTATATGCACAATATCAAAGGGAGGATCTGCTTTTGCTTGCCTGCACCTTGTTTTTTGCTTTGTTTTTTTATGTTTATTTTTTAATATCAAATAATTTGGGACCTCATAACTACCATAGCCATTTGTCTTAACCGCTGATACTCAGTTCTGTCATAGGTGAGCTATGCATTGTGAATCTTGGACCTGTGCATATTTCTGTAATGTAATTTTCAGACATACTTGTAGACCTGTACAGTTGAATGTATGGGCTTTGTTTTTTGTTCTTTTTGTTTTGTGTTATTCACTGAGCCAAAAACTCATGCTCACACACATGCTCTTGTTTGTAGAAATGGCATTGCTACATCAGCGCGAGTGAAACTTGTAATGATGGCGAGATAAAGTAGGAAGAGTCTGGATGTTGAAGGTTGTTGGAGGTAGTGCTGTTTTGTCTCATTCGAGTCATGCTGTAGCTTTAAGTCAAACAGAAACATAGGAAGCAGACGTTTGTGGGAATCAAGCTGTATCATTTCCAGCTCAAATGATACTCCCTCTTTTTTGATTTTGTTTTTAAATCATATCCTTTTCTTAAGATTCCTATCATGTTATAATATACTGTACATCCCTTTTTACAGCCATATTTTCATTCCATCGATTTGTGAAGTATACAGGGAGAATAATACATTTTGAAAGAAAAAAAAAGTGGGAAAAAAAATACCATTGTAAATATCACATTGAAAAAAAAAAGAGATCTACTTAAATTGTACTGTACTTTCTAAACCCATATGAAAATGTATCTACAATTTGTAGATATGTGTACTTTTGATTTAATAAAATGAGATTATAAAACTTCACATTCACTGTCTTTTTATTGGCTGACTGTCAGATGACCCCTGTGCTCCCACAATGAGCTTTCATGACAAATGGCTCTCCTTTTATTGGCCCACTATGACCCACTGGAATATTCTGGCATGTGTTTCTTTTATAGTCTGGTGTAACTGAACCCCTTTAGATACAAAACACAAATCTACTGTTGATGGTCATAACTAATGAGCCTTGGCTTGATGGATTGGTTGATGCCACCACCTGCTGATAGACCTACAGTCACACCAGGACTGCTGCTATTTCTACATTTGCAGTAATATAAGAAAAACAGAGTATGTTGGTACAAGTCACACAAATCCAACCTGTTAATAATGTTACAATGAAAGATGAGAATTCAGATTTACTTACCGTATTTACTCTGGATGCTAAATGTTTGATCTCTGATGATGATCAGAATGTTTTTGGTTACAGATTTTCTTTTTACAAAATATAACACAAAAAGCAAAAAACTAGACATTGACAATATGAGTTGTGGTTTTTGGTTGAGATGTCAGGATTCCTCCACTTTCCAGATACCCTGCAGTATCACAAGTCCATCCTTATGTGCTGTTTCCAATTAAGAAATGCACGATTGCTTCATTTCTTTATATCCTTATGTGGAAGGTGCTGTGAACAGAAATTAAATTAGTTCTGCTTTGTAAGTAAAGATAGGAGATAAGTGGACATAAAATTACAATCATTGATAAATGAGGTAGGTGGGTTTACTCTTCATTATATCTTACGTAAATGGTTCTAATTGGCCTACCTGAGGAAGTCTGGAGCTCGAACAATCATGTGCTGGAAGTCCTCCAGTGACAGACGTCCGTCGTTGTCCAGGTCAGTCTCATCAATCACCTTCTCACACACCATCCTCACCTCGTCTTCTGTCAGCTCATTACGGGTCAGTTTGTTCAGCGTCTTCTCCAGGTCCGACTTGCAGATGAAATCATCGTTGTTGAAGTCTTGCAGAAAATGGAAGAGAAGGAGATATCTAGAGGTGAAATGATTGGTTGGTTGTTTGATTAGTCATGCAGCTGTTTGGATTATCAATCTTTTATTTTCAAACAAAAAATACACAAATTCATTGTTTTCTGCGTCTCAAATGTTTGAGTGTTTGCTGGTTTTCTTTGAATTCTATGATATAAAACTTGGGCTTTCAGGAAATTGTGAAGGACCTTTTTCTGTCATTTAATGGACCAAACAATTTAATAAACAGATTAATAGATAATAAAGATAAATAAAATTGCATAAATCATTTGTTTTACCTGTAATTGTATTGTCAAGGTGGAAACTGCAATGTTATTAGCACATTAAACTACTATATTGATGTATGATTAAAGCATTGACTACATTTTTTAAGGCTTAAATATCCACCCAACACACCCAGTCCTTCATTAAAGAGTTCACTACAGCTGTCTGAGCCTCATCAGTCTTGCTCATCATAACACAACCATGCTTCTACAGTATGCCACCTTCCTTGTTTTTTTTCTCCTCTATTGGTCTGAATAATTAATGAGAAGTTTCCTTGACCCATGACCATGGCAATGTGTATGTAACTTCTTCATCTGTCAGCGTTTGTTAATTAGGGGGGACCCTGTTGCTGAGCACACACTGGGCTTTGACAAGCTCTTTGCCTCTATAATGGGCTGGTTAATCATTTATAACATCCCATGCACCATCCGTCATGCTTACAGCTCCAAAGCCTGTCACAATGCTCCCTTTTCATATACTACTGGTATTAAAACTTGGGAAGATATTAACTCATTTTTAGGATTTTAATGATTTTGCTGAATAGAAGTGCATGTTTACACTCTGTAGTTACATGTTAACCCTAATTTACTGT
>NW_023339796.1:7022341-7063717 GCF_004916995.1 Morone saxatilis | reverse complement strand
AAAAGAGGGTCTGTGGCACCCCAAACAATAGGGAAATAAAGACAATCTCAACAAAACACAAAAAAGGAGTGAACTCCCTGACATTTTTTTTTCAACTGTACCACTTTTAATATTTTACCATAGATTTTGAAAGCGTAGTAGGCTTTGAGGTCACGTGGAGCCATCTCGCTCAGGACTGAAAACATGTCCAAGAAGTCATCCAATGTCATGTTTCCCTCTCCGTCCTCAGAGAAAACCTCAGCGATCCTCTGGCGAAATGGGTTGTCCTGGACAAAGAGGACACCAATACATATAAATATAAGTTTGATTAAAACTTCTCAGTGCAGCTAATCATACAGAACTATGAACTGGTGCTTGTTTTTGGATTGGATTTTAGGGCCTTCCTGTGCTCCATGATTGTGTGTTTTTGTTTATATCTCATGTTCTTGTCTGCTTTTTGTGTTTCTAATGAGAATTCTAATAAGCTAATTAATTGTCACAATTCATGACGATCAATAACTATGAGGTAAAGTATAATCCTTACAGTCTTACTCTCTCTTTCTCAGGACATGTCAGTGACCAGAGTGTTTACACACCTGTTTACCTTGCTGTCATTGTGTAAAGAGCCATATAATTGACCCATTTCCAACAAGTGTGCCCTGAGGGACTCACCAGCATTCTTCAAGTTTAAAGGAGTCGGGTAACATATAACCTTTCAAATAATTCTGTCGATTAGTTGGCCATTAATTATGGATTGGGAACACTGGGAGAGAGCGGGTCTGCAGGGTGTGTGTGGACCAGTAGGTCTACCTTCAGTTCTGGCATGCTGCCAATCAGCTCATATGGTAACTTCACATCTGGGTGGTTGGTGTAGTCAAGAGGAACGAGCTGCGGTGCCAAATCCCGATAGCGGTAGAACAGTCTAGGAAAGGTTTAAAACATTTACTTTCAATATTAAATTACAAGCTGTATTCTATATTATGCAGTTATGTATTTTAGAGGGGCATTTGGTAGTTGAATTAGAAAATTAAGAAACCCCTACCACTCAGCTGGAGTTTTTCTCTATTGTGGTCAACATTGAAAACTCTGAAAAATTAGTTTCAGTAAAGTAAAGTTCTGAAAGCAACTGCCCCACAGTAGGACAGGTCTCCTGATACTGTAGTTTAGAGTTACAGTGTAGTATTGTGCAGAACAAAACAAAAATTCAGCTGTGTCAGCTGTCCTACACCAGCAAGGGCTTAAATATATTAAGATTTAGTGCAAAAAATATGCTCACCTGAGAATTTCTTTTCTAGTAAAATATGTACAGTCCTGCAAATACAATCAGACCATGACAGGAAAGTGAAGTTACAGCATTACGATACAGCTGTTCATATACAAGCTGGTGCTAAATTACTTGTTTTATACAGTGGTGGACAACATATACAGATATTTACTGAAGGTATACAAGCAGTACCACACCATAAACAGTCAAATGCAATTAAAAGTCATGCATTTAAAATGTTACAAGTACAGATGTATCAAAAGTAATAGCACTCATTATGCAAAATGTTATATTATGGGTTCATAGTTATTAACACGTAAGCATTTAAATAACTACTTTATATATTTTTAGTTAGTTTAATCTATAACGCTTCATATGTTCTAAGATAAATTCTAAAGATAATGTTTTTGTGTAAAATCTTAGTAGTAATAACTATGAAATAAATGTAATGACATAAAAAAAGTACATTTCTCACTGTTATGTAGAGTAGAGGTACAAAGTGCTATCAAATGGAAATGCATGTAGTACCTCAAAAATAAAACAAAAACGTTCTGCGCTACAGTAAAGTAACTAAGTAAAGTAAATGTTCTGGATTTATATGAAAACAGATGTTTTTCATAACACGGCATTAACTCTGCATCATGTCACTAACATTGGGTCACAGATTGCCTCTGCGGTGTTGACTGTAACATGTCCAAAGACTTTTCTGAACAACAAAATATTAAATCAACAAAGTCTGACAAGTGAGTTAATCTTGTTTATAGATGCCGGTAGCTAGTATTGATAAGAGAGGCACCATTAGCGTGAGTGAGGCTAATTGTTCATTCAGAAAGAGACAGGATTGACACCAACCTGATAGGCATCTAGCTGCTGTGCTGTAAAGATGGTCTGTTTATTCCCCATGTCTGAGCACGCAGACACCAAGCCTCAGGTCCATTGCTGCTCCAACATCAAGTGCTTTTTTAGGGTGTGTGGATATGTCAGATATGAAATACTGGGACAAAAGGAAGCCAGAGCCAATGAGGAGATCGGGTGTCGGGCTGCCACAGGGCCCTTTGGTCCCCATTATAATGGCAGCATTTCATCGTTTTCTCCATTGTGAATAGCAGCCCCTTTGACAATGAATAAGGGCTGTCGTCCAGCATCATGCCAAGTGGTATCAACCCCCTTTAGTGCCACTCTATGGCCAACGCCTCAGTCACTGCTCAGGTTACACTCTTTAGAGACAGGGTTTTGTAGTGGGCAAATAGACTTTTTGATGCGAGACAAGTTTTGTCTGTGTTACCTTATTTAGAGAATTGAGTTAGACATTGACTGATAATATTTCATAAAGAGACTTACTTCTGACAATAGCAGCCACAGTGAGCAGAACAAAAGCATTTCTCCTGAGAAAACCTTCAATATTACATTTATTCTGGGATGAAGAATCTAAACCCGACATTTTTAATGTCCGCTGTTCCCAACTTAGACAGACAATTAGAACTGGGGGACATCTCTTTCATACTCTGCAACCACAACTGCAGAAGATTTAACATCTTAACGTTACATTACAAAATATGCCTGTTTATGACAGCTATTGAATGTATTCAAATTAAAAAAGAAAAAGAATAGAATTTACTATGTTTTATATTATATGTTTCTGTTCAAAACACAAGATGGCAAGTCTACAGAAATTAGTTTGAAGAATTTGTATTTCCATACAAATTTGGCCAACAGGAAGCACTAAAATACACACTTAGAAATAGCAGTAATATTTCACTCAGTGGTGTAAGTACCAACTGTGCAGCCTGTGTGGCCTACAGGCCCAAAAGGTTACAAGGGCCCATGACAGATGGGGATACTTACTGCATAAATGGAAGTGGGCCCCTTAAAAAGCCCTTTAACAGTTAAAACTGCACTAATATTACCACCTTTCTTCCTTTTTAGACCCCATTTGTTGATGAGGACATAATTTAGAAACATCCTCAGTCCGAAACAGCAACAATATCACTAACGACAGCCTAAAAGGTAACAGTTTAAGCTTGACAGACGTTGGATTTATTGCCAGACAGTGGCATTGTATTGTATTAAAATGTCTTATTCTACTGTTTTAAATAATGAAATCACTGTGTACAATATGTTCATGTATGCTCAAGTACAGTATGTAAGAATGTGAAAATGTTGGTATGGCATGGTGCAGCAGTTTCTTGTTTGTTTGTTTTTTTTGATACTATCTTCGAAATATACCAGTGATCAACCTGAACCACAAGTTACATTCATATGTTGCAACATTTCAGGCATGTCATATGCAGACAGGAAGGCTTGTGGGAAAATGGGGCTCCAGGCTCTCTGCTATTACGCAATTACCCTCATGGCATCCTGTCATCACCCAGCAACACATCACCGCCCTCTAGTGGCGAAGGGGGGGGCGGTGCAGATTGTGGATATCTTCCTTCAAATTATGGTGCTTGCCAACAATATAGTTTTTTTTCTGTATAAACTGTTTATTCCAGAAGCAAAAGTCTTGGTGTCATCAGTCTGACTTAAACAAGCTAGTTTAGTAACACTAATAATTGTGACCAAGAATTTTAATTTAATGTGAATAGTTATTATCATTACTTGTAATAGTACTGGGTCTTCTGCATTGCCTTTGGCCTCATTCACTCACCCAATAACACTAATCACTCAAACAACAACACTTTAATGTAGATCTTCTTGAAATAATGTCACATTTTTTAGTGAAATTGTTTTGCAAATAAATTCACACTATAATGTTTTCTTTACACCATTTATTCTGTAGAATACAGAAAACATAAAATATACACATTCAAATCTTTCACAGGATATCACTTCCATCACTGCCATATATTATAATTTTTTTTGAATATTTACATATATTACAAAGCCACACATGAGACTGCACATTAATTATTCGTTTCATTTGAGTTTGGCTGCTGGCTATCTATGTACTAAAACCCTCATTTGCATTATATTTTTTATGAATATCCGTGCAGTCCATCACCAGCGACTAGTGGATGTTAGTGGCAGCCACAGCTTCCAGCCACCATGTCATTATACTGTTTCAGCACCACATTCTCATCATCATCGAAGTAAAGTAAGTTAATGGAGAAGAGCTTGTCAGGCACGCAGCACGGTTTTTCAATGCCTTTGATCAGCTTTAGGGCGTTGATGATTGACTGGACGGTGGCGTGGTTGGTCGGCCTCATGTTCTGACCCAGAGGGAAAGGGCAGGAGCCTTTACAGTGGTAAGCATTGTAGCCCCGGGGAGACACGATCCAGCCCGACCAGCCGATCTCCTCGAAGTCGACGTAGAGAGGCTGGCGCTGGCAGGGTGAAGACACACCTTCCTCCTCGCTGTAGTCCAGAGATCGGGCGCTGCGGGAGGGTGTATCTGACATGGGGGCCTGGGGCAGGCTGGAAGTGGCACCGGTGTCATTTGGGTCTGGTGAAGGAAGGCAAAGCACTTTGTTAGGAAATACAGTATTTTATAGAGTATGTTCTGTGAGTCAAAATGCAAAGTTGAGCTAAGTTACAGTACAGCAGGTCTCTATTTTTTTCTGTTACTCTTATTCTGAAAAAAAGGTTTGATTGAAAACTTCAAAACTTAAATCAACAAAAACATTAAAGAATTAAACATAGCAAAAGTTGCTTTAGCTGTGACAACTGGAACAATAAGGGTTACAGTTAGGCAAGAACACATTAACTCCCTCACCAGGTAGATTTTTTAACAGAAGACAACTGATGAAAGAATGTTTTTGGAAGCCAATTAACATTGGACTTGAGATGTTTCTTTGTCTGATAACTGATTTGTAAAATAATGTGTTTGTTAAGTATAGCAGGGAAAGGAAGAGAATGTGTGCTTGGGAGGCCCAGGATTTCTAAAAGGCCACATAATTTGTATCTATACTCCTGCTCATCAGCAGTAAGACCACAAAAATACATGTCCTGTGTATTTTTACTGTCACTGGACAAAACCTGATCACTCAAACAACATTAAAGCTGAAGCAAGTCTCACCTGTGTTTTCAACATTGGTAGAGCGGCGACCATCGTCAGTAAAGAGGACCAACATGGGCTGTTTGCTCTGGTGGTGGTTGCGTCCTGAAGCAAAGCGGATCATTTTCATATCCATCTGGCTTCCCCCCAGGGTCCGAACCACCACATGGAGCCCCAGGTTACTGCCTTCATCTATCATCCAGGAGCGGACCTACATGAAGAAGTTCACGTTAGTCACTTAAAACACTGGATCCAGGCAGTTATGTCCAGCATTCACCTACAGAAGTTGAGCTTCTTAAAGAGAAGAGAAGTGGATACTTACTGCTTGTGTAATGGTGAACACCTCCCAACCAGTAGAGTGGACTGGGATGAGTCGAGAAGACAGCAGCTTCCTCTCTTGTGTGTTGTTGTTTCTGCTGGTGTCAAGCAGCTGATAGACACTAACCTAAATGAAACAAAAGAGATAGTGGATTACAGTAATATCCAAGGGAGACGTTGCATTTGGGTGGATTCACTGTATTTCGTTAAATTGCTCAGTTGAATGTATCTGATGGTACATACCTGGCAGAAATGATGTCTGTGGAATGTCAGTGTTGCCTGAGGTCGCAGCTTGAAAAGATGGAGCTCTGCAGTGAGAATCTTCTCAGTTCTGGCCACCATGGACAAATTGAACCTGTACTCCACCTGTTCACTGCGCACTGCAATATAAAATATATAATTAGAGACCAGAACAAAACTATATTTCGTTGACTACAGAAGCCAGAAGCAAACGTGTGCACACACAAATCTGATCTTACATTTGTCAAAGAAGCTGCGCACAGTATTCCCCTCCAGAAGATACGGGTCCTTGGTCACACCGTCCACATCAGCAACCGTGTTGTACAGATCAAGCATGTACTGGGGTGCTTGCTTGTGTCCGTGGATGGCAGGGGGGTCCTCCATCCCAAAAACTTCCAAAAGTCTCTTGATGGCAGCTGAGCGGACTTCTCCTGACTCGTTGTCGGCGGTGAAATGATTCTCCAGGTAGTTGAGTGAAGGCCGTGCAGCGGCGGTGCACACTAGAGTGGCAAAGCTGATCACAAACAGCAACATCTCTGAAGTTTGGGTAGATTCCTGGCGCATCGGTGTCCTAGAGCCACACAACCGGCCAGCAACTTGGAGTTGGAGTGACTGCAGGGTCCTAGAAGCTCGACTTTTTATATCAAATGCTCCCGTTTACTATTCAGTGGCCCTCAAAGCCTTGGTAAACAGCAGTAAAGATGCTATTTGGTCGCAAATGTAAATCACCAATCAGCGAATGTAAAGGGAGACTAATGGCGGTGTTAACAAGGTGTGAACCCGATTGTAGATTTCATTCAAGCCCATTGTCTCAACGTCTGGCAATAAAGGCTCAAATAAACTAAATCCAGCCTTTGAAAAAGCGTGGTACTTATGACTATGTTGTTGTGGAATATATATTTTCCCTCTGTTGTATCATTTTATAGGAGAGAAATGTAAATAATATGAAGAGCATAAACTTGGAGCTGATCTCTTGAGGAAGTGCACTCACCATGGGAGGTTAACTGCGCCTAAATGAATCCATTAATTTAGAATAATGGGCACAGTGTCTTAGGTGGAAACCAATTACTTCGATAAAGAGACGGGTGTCGCTGGCTACACGTCGCAGGATTTACATAACTGCTTATCCAGTTACAGTCGGATAATCACCAAATCTGCCGTTTTATTTTTTAAAAGACCCCCAACTGGATGGAATTCCTGCAATGGCATAAGTTAATGTGGTGGAAATGTTGGAGATACTTTCAACCAGTGATCGTTCATTTTCCCCATAAAAAGACCGTTTCCTTTATATGATTTGCAACAGTTCGGCACAAGTCATTCCAAATGAATTCCCTATATATTTAGGTACAGAATAGGATACTGATAATGGTTTGCACACTGGAATTTTTTGAGTTTCAGTATCCTTCACCGCTTCAGATAAAGGCATCTATAAATTTGATAAATTAGACAGTTAACTTAATCATGAGCACAAAAACCAATTCATTCTTTCATCATTGTTATTTTTAATTTATTTCTCAATGCCAACTCAATTATTTTCAAGGAAACTCAGAAATGGCTCACGGTGCCATTTGGTTACTCTGATCTTTACGCACAATTACGCACGAGCATAAGACAAGTTGACACTGGAAAAAGTTTGTTCCCCCCACTGTAATAAACATTTAAGAGATCAAAGTTTTTTTTCTCTACGTGACACCTTGAAAGCAAGCCATAAAACCCATTCTCTTAGGATGACAGAAAGAAACCCACAAAAGTGTTGTTTCACACTTTGATATCAAAATTAGGAGCTATTAACTGCACGTGTGTTTTTTCAAAGGGACATTTGCTAAATTGGTTGGCTTTTCATGTTATCCTTTCCAGAGCTTCAAAGCTTCATTTTGGCTCTTTGAAACTTTAGACCCTGAATCGGATTTAAATGAATTTCATTCAATTCACTGAACTGTAGATTGTCTGAAAGTCTAAAAGATCTGCCAGGTCTGCCAATACTTGCTCTTGTTTCTGTTAAATTAACTTGTTTTTGAAAATCAAATAAAGTTTATGTAGTTTTTATACTAATTATATTTAATTATATTATTATATTAATAATCTAATAATTTAAGAGGGCTGCACACTGTATTGCACTGTAATATAAAGTGTCATTTAATTCAGTTTATTTAAAGTATTGCACCTTGGAGACCTTTCCACTTTGTTTTATTTGCAGAAAACGTGTTGTACAGTGGTCCAATGACAAGTCCTCAAAGTTTGTTGTATTAAATTTATTTACAAAATTATCATTTTCACATATATTACATATAATACAATAATACTTTAGGGCAGTAAATGTTACAGTATTCGGTGGGGTCATCAATGGGCTGCTGCTACTGTGGAATATATCCTCTCAACTTCTGAGAAGGGATTGGTAGTTGTTTTCCAGTGGGGGGTGCAGTGTTCAGTTTTGGCAAAGGCAGGAAGTGATGGACAGGACGGTGCGTATCTGCCCATGCTGGTTGAGGAAGCTGTGGCTCTCGTAGCCCTGAGGAACACAGGAACTGGACTGTCTTTCAGCCCATAAGTGGCAGATTTCTGGATCAGATGGACTCCTGCAGCAGAAAAATGAAAGAACATTAAAATCACGTTGTGCTTTATGTCAAACAACCACTTAATATGTTGTGTTTGTCCCCTGAGGCAATTAAATACCCCTAAAACTCAGTGTTTACATGTGGCCTGGTGTTGTCAAATTACACTGTGACAATCAACTTTAATATGTGATGTTCTTTCGTGCTTGTATTCTGTTGTGTCTGTCCACTTTTTATTGTCAGTTTTAACTACGGTAATTCTTGTTTAAACTTTTTTATAAGTTATTATGATTCCGAACCAGAATCTGCGGATGTAAATGCATTACAACTATGCACTAGTTGAGGGATTTGTAATATTTGAGACAAGTAAAATTAATCCCATGCATTGGAAGAAGACATGCATTAACCTGTTAAAACCTAATGTTAGGACAGGGGTAACAAAATCATGCTGTGTAGCCAAAGAAACTACAGGGGCCACAAAACTGGTTTTTAAATTCTTTCAAAGTTTCCAAAGATACCAAATGTGTCAGGCTGTATTAAGGGTAAGGTGTCTAAAGTAAGGCACGATGCATTTAGAATATTTGCATTTGATAGAATGGTGCAGCCATAAAAACATGACTCGATTTTAGAAAAGCTTAAAAACTTAAGAGGGAAGTAAAAGGGGGGGGCGTATGCTAAGGGGTCAATTAAATTTATATTGTACAGCACTTTCCCTCCTACAGTCATAAAATCAAAGTCCAACAATACAATGAAGGAGGTACATATGTAATGTGAACCTCTTATTCTTTTCATATGTTTAAGATAAACTGATATCACACTGTTACAAGTCTGCCACAATTTCAAAATAAAGCAGAAGGTATGAGGGGGGCATTTGGTGAAGGAATTAAACTAAAAAAGCCAACATGCTGAGTGCAGAAAGTGTCAGAGCTCACAGGCAATTGTTGTGAGAGGGGCAGAGGACGTGTGTGTGTGTGTGTGTCTGTGTGTGTTGGGGGGTAGCAGCTGTGTTCATACTTACCTGAGAAGGCATCGGTTTCCTGTGGTGCAACCTCCCAAACATCTGCCCACATCTATTTCCTGTGGAACATTAGCAACACAGAGAGAGGGCAATCAGCTCACAGCTGCTCACAAATATTGACCCAGTTGAGTTGCGGGGCCAGCTGCTGTGTAAAATGTTAACTGCTTTGATTCAACACCTGCAGGGACCATTTGTGTTTGTGGTGCACTCTCACCTTTGGCACTAAGGCACAGCAGATGACCAACTTAAAGTAATGTTAAAATCACAAATAATTATTGTCATATGTAGAATATGGAAAAGGTTGTGGATGAGCTTTGTTGTAAATGGGACTTTTGTGAATGATATAAGTTTAAGGTGGAATAAAACAATAAAAATTCTAATTCTCTACATGGCCAGTAATACAGTTTAAATCAGGCTTTAATTGTATTTTCCTGAATAAAGATGAGCTGTGACACTGAAATCTGCCAGTCTATCATGTGTATTGTTGCAGATTGTGCACGAATAAGCATGCCACACATCTATCACACCAGGATGTGCGGTGCCAGCCACTGGCCAGTGGATTAGCTTGATTAAGTGCCGTCTTCCACACATGTGCCTGATGAATAAAGATACTTCATTACTGTCTGGCACCCAACTAGATCCCCTGTTTCCTCTCAACCTGATTACAAAAGAAAGTGTGAAACCGGCATCACAAATGAATCACTCTTCTGGTGTTAATTATGCCATGCTAAGAAGTTCTCATTTGGAAAAGCTGGATTTAAACATAAAGTTAGATTCACACACACTTTCGTTGTGGATGAACAAGACTGATGATTTATGAGAGTCAGAAATAAAGTTCAGTGGTACTTTAGCGTTTACACCTACTTTGAGCCTCTCCTCTTTGACTCCATCTGCGTGGTGGACTATTTCGTAGTAATACTCCACATATGGGACCCTGTAGCAGCTTTCCTTCAGCTCACAGGCCGCCACAGTCTGGATGAGGTCCGCTTTGTTGGGGGTTTCCACCAAGGCTGAGTCAAACTTTGTGGGGACGCAGGAGAATCCCTCTGTGGATGATCGATTAAAGAAAAGTTGGAGTTATTGAGAGCAGCTCAATTATATTCTGTGATCCAAATGTAAACAAACAGAACTTTAAAACAGGGGATTAGCTTCGGGATCAGTCCTGAGCTGACTGATGGGCTTCAACAACTTCATGGGTAGTAGGCTATTGTTTCCTGATGCTGTTAAATAATGGAAACGATACCCACAGTTTGAAGTAGGTTATAATCAAACACACAAAATGAACAAAAGTTTTTTTATCACTAAAGTTAAAGTTATCCATGTATATTTAGCTAACAGCAAGGATAGGGGCTTTAACTTTGTCAGTATAGTGAATGATGGTGAATCCAATGCTAGCAGTGCTGGGCTGCTTTGACTATGTGAATGTCAGTATAACTTAAGTATATGTTGTTATAATGTTTTACTAAGACCTTCATCAGGGTATTTTTAAAGGTGCAAAAAGTTAACAAATTAAAGTGAAGTTAATTAAAAATGAATCTAAATTATGTGAGGACAGTAAACAAAGTAAAAATACTTAATTTCACCTTTTTCCAGTGAAAAAGTTAAAAGACACAAAACACTAAAAGTCGAATAACCCCTTTAATCTCCTTTTTGTTCTCAACAAGCTGAACTGATCGACCTACTGACTGCATATTCCTGCTGAATGATGCTTGATGTGCAGTATTTCAATCTTTAGTGGGTCATTTTGAAACAGACAGGTACACTACAGACACACACACACACACACACCTGGTGAGCCCTTGGACCCGGAGCATCCTCCCAGGTCGATGACGGTCTCATAAGGCGTCTCGGAGTAGAAAGTCCTGAGTGCGGGGACGCGGATGCACTCGGTCAGCTTGATCTCGCAGTGGCACTCCTCGATGACCTCCACCTCCCGGGGGCCCTCGAACAGAAGCACCCGGTCCACACGCATCCCGGTCGCCGCGCACACCTGGTTCATGCCGCAGGAGGGCATCTGGCTCGGCTGCTCCGAGCTCTCTGGAGCTGCAGGTCCGCGCGTCCTCATCTTTTGTAAGGCGAGATAAATTAATGTTCACAACATGTCAGAACATGTTCCTGTGTGATTTATTGTAACTGAGTGGTGCAAATTGACTGGGGGTGTTTTTACACTTGTGGTTTATGATTAATGTTATCTTACGGAAATATTAATACCGAAAATAATACGTGCTCCAGTAGCACAATAACTTCATGATCGAGTACAAGCCTGCAGGCCGAGTTTCAGCATAATAACCTTAGACAGATAATCACAAAGTTACAGCGCCCCCGTGTGGCTGCGCGGGGAAAGGTCACTTACTTTTTTGCTCCTGAGAAATTCCAGCATTGAGGAATGTTTGGACTTTTCCTGCTGTCCTGCTTCATGTGATGGCCTGGATGCTCCCCCACAGTGCGACCTGCACATCCCAACATCAACACTGACAGGACTCCCAGAGATGTCTGTGGAGAGATTTCAGACAGAAAGGGATTATTAATACAATCTTTTTTTTTTTTAAAAACAAACAAATTATTCATCTCAGCTGCTTTACAAAATTCTCAGTTTGTTTGACAAATCATACTTTGTCTTTTGGAGGATTACATATGTGCATTTAATGCTGAATTAAAACATTTACTGATGGAAGCATGTGGTGCTTTACCTTGTCCAATGTAGACAAAGTGGCTCTGTCTTTTGCAGCACATTCTCTGTGTGAACAGGTTTCTGTGGTCTATGTGTTTGCTCAGCACTCCGGTCACTAGAAAACACAACACAAATATCAGTGAGTTAACATTGTTATTAATTTACTTCATATCTGTCTTTAAGAATGATTCAAAACATTACAATTACGACAAGATGAGCAGATTAAGATCCATGAGATCACAATATTTTACATACAAGTTAAAAATGGGACACGATAATGCAGGAATGTTTTAATGAAAAGCATGAATCAGCAGTTTATTAGGCTCAGACAGGTATATGAATATTTATAACAATAGCTTTCCAAGAACGAAAAAAACACTCTAAATGACTTTATTTTAAAAGCTTAATGTCTGTGTTCATCTGTAAATATTGATTTAAGAAAACACTTCAATATTTAGTTAAAAGAGAAGTGAATGGACCTGAACTTGCTGTGAACACATCACACACAGTTCCCAGCATCACACTCCTCTATGACTCATGTTTCCATTTATATAGTACATTATAAGTACATTTGAGCAGATTGTTGTAGTGAATATCTGCTTCTACACACTCACACAGCAGCAGTAGAATAGAACAGAGCAAACAGTACTTACAGGTCAGGTGGAGGACACACAGGAGGAGAAGGAATGGTCGGGGTAAATCCATGGCTTTAGTCCGCTGCTCCTCAGCTGCCAGATCCTGAGTGTCCCTCTGCTCACTGATGCCTCTGATATTTATATGGGATCAAGTTTCAGCCCCAAATGTGACCTGAAAACAAGGTCTCAGAGTGGTGTGGACTCAAAAAGTGAGAGCTAATCAAATTTCCATGCTGAATGCTTTGTGGGATGGAGTTCTTACAAGCAGGGGCCACTTCAAAGGAAATCTCTACAGCTTTTCTGTTTCTGCTGAGAGGGACACAGTGGCTCGAGTGTGTTGACAGGCCCGAACTCACCCTAATGAAGTGCTTAAGTAGCCTTGAGCCATTAAAGCGTCGCTCATTCAAAGGCATTAATCATCTTTTATCTCAGGGGGAAGGTGTTTAGCACCTCTGACTTAAAACAAAACCTGGCCCAAACACATAAACAGGATCAGTGTGGGGGTCCTGAGCCTCCCCTTCGGCAAACTCCACCACCTTTGTGTTTATTCAACATGACACCAAATGGCCAGACCCCTCAGAGCTGCCCTTCAAATCTCAACTTTTCTTCACAAGAAAGAGGTTAAGATTCAGAATTAAAGTAACATATGTAACATGGTTTTCAGATGGCTCAATGTCTGTTTAAATAAAAAAATGTGTGACGTAAAACAGAAACTTAATAAAGAACACTGTATCCTGGCAACAAGGCCCCAGAATACATCTCATCTAAAGGCGCAGCCTAAAAACTCTAAATACTTTTTAAAAAACCTTTTCCAGACCAAAAAGTCTTATTTTATTCATGGGAAAGAAAAGTTTAACTATGTTACAATGTTGGTATTTTACTGGTGTTCTATTCATATCTTAATAAGGTGTTAGTCCTTCTTTGAAGTGTTGATATGATCCCCTCATTTTCATCGGGATCAACGGATCATCGTTCCGAGAGCCATCAGCACTCAGACACCTTGATTAAGGTGACGCCTACAACAGGTTTCAGTTGTTGATTCCTTTCATGAAGTTACAACAAATTTTACTGAAATTCCATCCTAATCCTGGTAAAACCCAGATTACTTGTTAATTACTTGATTTAATTATGTAGATCATATGATATGTCTTCAGAAAACTATATAATTCTATAAGGTTAGGCCCCAGTTGGTTTTCAAATTTGGTTTCAGCTCCTTAAGGGGGAGGGATCCGCAAAACTACTGTGTTATTTATATTATTGTAAACTGTTTTGTTTTGAAAATTGTAAAATAAATTCTGTGCTTTTTAATAAGAATTTACTAATATCAGCGGGACTCATAGGTTAGCTTGAGACTCAACTAAAATTAAACTTTGTGAGTTTGATAACAAGACTCAACTCAAAAGAAATAAAATGTTGTTGGTTTTTTGGGGTATTTTTAATCCATGTTGGTTTAAAATATAAAAATTCCTCTGCTAAGAAAGATATAACCAAAAGCAAAAGGATGTAAATCGTGTGTCACGTGCTGTCCATAAAATGGTTTGCTTATAAATCTCTAAGCCATTAATCTATTTTAGCTGCCTGTCTTAACACATTAGTGCATTAGTTACATTTGACCTTTAGAAATTTTAAATGCATATCTGTTCTCATTCTTATATCTTACAATAGCAACCACAATACAACAGTGATATTTTTCAGAACCTGTTGATATTGTAGTTTTTTCTACCTCCTCATTTACAAGCACACCTGTTTCAATGCAGCCCTCTCCAGTAAACCTTTCCTCCCAACATGAATTCGACACTGCACGTGCTGAGATGATCGCTCAGGTGATGATTGGATTATAGTGAGTCACTCCCGACATAACCGTGCAGCTTATGCACGATGACTGTCAGTCAGACAATCCCTGTGTCTTTTCTGGGTAACAGAGGTTGACAGGAGAGACTGCTAACAGACAGTCCATGAGTTTGTCTGTGCAGACGGTCTGTCCTTATATCCGTCTGGTGTCCTGGTCAGTGTGTCCAGTTTGGGTAGCAGTGGTTGATGGGAGACACAGGTAACAGACAGTCCCTCAATCACTGTCATGGTCAGTGTCTGGGTCACTGTGTATTGTGTGCACTTACTCTCTGTGTTCTCTTCCCTTTCTCTGTGTTCTCTTCCTTAAGCTTTTGGTTGAGGTTGTGAGGGGTTACTATTTTTTTTTACCAGTGCGGCTTTTAATAACAAAGCAATTTTGACCTCTGAAGTAGAAAAAAATATATATAATTCAAATTTAAATATAGTTTAAATTTGAATGTAAAAAGTAATTTACAGTTAATCTAAGTGAATGTTCCAACCACAGGAAACTGAATGAACCACTTAAACTGCATATATAACCTTCCCCTTGTCCTTTGACCCCTAACAGTAATGATGGTTATGTGTAGTTTATTGTAGAGCTAATCCCATCAATGTCCTGTTCAAGCACCTGCATTGGGCGGTATGTTCATGACTAGGGGTTAAAGTAGCCTCTGCAAAGCCTGTCTATTGTTTGTCTGAGTGGGAGGAGTCCAGCACTCTGGGATTACCGGGCATCCTGCAGTAGTTCTGGATTATACACCAGGAGACAATACTGCAGCAAAGGGAGACAGCAGGCAAAAAAGAGCAGTGGTACTACAACAGCATCTGGACAAATTATCTACTAGTTATCTGAGGAACGTCATCTTAAGAGCATTTTCCTGATGCATGCTCATTGTTTTGAATCCATATCATGCTGCTCACATCATTTTTCTTATTGGTTTGTGGAAGTTTGTTTTCTTGGTAATTTACCACCTGATTTTTCTCTAAAATCTTCAAGAAGTCAGATTACAAAGGAAAGGAGAGTACTATCTGGTATCTGGGACAGAAATCATGTATTTGAACAACAGAAACAATGCCATCAACACAGAAAGGAGTAAGAAGAACCTAAAAGGGAAAACATGTGAGTACAGACACACCACTAAATTTAAATTGGATTTTATGAATTAGAGACGTATTTAGCATCTATTGCCTCCCAAAGTATGACATGCACTTAATTCTTTTTTCCTTATCAGGGGCTCACTTGAAGACAACTCCACTTCAGGAAGACATCCTCAACCAGATGTCCCCAAATGTGGGAAAAAAGATGGGGAAAAAGTTGGAGACAAAGAAGAACATGACAGAGGAGCAGGAAGTCATGCAGCACACTCCGTTTGGGAAGGCCTTTTACGATCTTACCCATTCAGAGAGGGTGATGGATGATCTGACTTGTGGACGGCGGGTGGGGCTTTACGAGCTAAGAGGCGAGATTGGCTCTGGAAATTTCTCCCATGTTAGATTGGGGATACATGACCTGACCAAAGGTGAGATCCTGGTGCAAATGCCTTTTTTTAACCCCCATTTTCACAGCATCAATGATCAAATAGGACAAGTGGCTGTAGATTGACACCTTAACTGTTGCAAAGATTTAATCATAATCAGTTTTGGTCACAAGGACAATGTGTAAACTAATATGATACTATATGAATTTAATCAGTTTGAAGGGATTATTTAGTGCTAATGCAATTGAAGTGCATGTGCACCAGAGTTGTTGCAATAAATCTGTCAAAGTCTGCCACACCTCTGCTCCAGGTAAAATATTTGAAGAACTACTGCAACCACTGCCAATAAAAGTGGGTCATGTTTACTTGTCTATCTTCAATATTTATAATTGCCATACAATGGTTGGCACTCCTCTAATATCTCACTTCTTAAGTTTAAATACATTTCGTGTGTGTTTACATTATGTTGCGAGACATTTTTATTTGTATTAAATCACATTTTGCATTGAGTGTCATGCAATTGAATTGATGTCATAAAGATGTGATTAATGTGAAACACTTTAATGAAGATATGTAGGATTAAAAGGATATGACAATGTACAAAGAGAGGGAATAGGACTGATTTGCAACAGTGTAAGAAGAAAGAGGATTTTTGTGCAATCATAACTGTAAATGGTTCTCTTTATTTACATCTAGATTTTAAAATATTTATAATGATTTTACAACCTAAAAACATAATGTCATTCTGTGGCTTTCTTGTAAATGGTTTGTACAAGAAAACCTTTATTACATCTCCCTGTAGCTCATATTGTAGAAGATTCAGATTTTCTGTGAGAGCAAATTAGTTGGAAACTCAGTTCTAAAAATGAATGTACAGACATCCAGATTCATTTCATGGAAGACACAGCTCAGCTCAACATATTACACATGTAAGTCCAGTCTGGGTCAGTCCAGATATCAGAAGACATAACTAATCTCATCAACCAGCCGTCCACTAATCCATACTGTCTTCAGCCTTGGCAGCCAGCAGCTTGTGTGCAACATGTCGATGATGCTGATAAACAGACATTCTGTGGGAATTAATAAAAGATCAAAATAGAAAGGAAAAAGCAATACTTTGTAACATAAGAAAGGTTAAATAACAAAAAAGGTAGAACATATCTTATGTATGTACTCAAGTGTGTCTATTGCTTGTTGCCTGACTGCCTCTGTCTTCATCTGATAGAAAGAGTGGCTGTAAAAATCCTGGATAAGGTGCGTCTGGACAAGCGATCTCAATCGCTTTTTGCCTCCGAAATCTCTTGCATGGAGAAGCTGGCTCACCCCAACATAGTGCGCCTGTATGAGGTGGTGGAGACGTTCAAGAGGCTCTACCTGGTGATGGAGTATGCCAGCGGAGGAGAGCTGTTCTCCCGTATCAGCACCAGGGGGCGCCTGTCTGACCTGGAGAGCAAGCTTGTGTTCTCCCAGGTCCTGTCTGCAGTCAAACATATGGTAAGTGAACAGCAGAATTCATGTGAACACTGTGAGCAGTACATTTTGTTGTAAAATAATATAATATATATATATCTATATCTGTTGAGTAATGAATCCAGTCAATAGCACTCAAGAATACAACTTGTCCTATGACTTTGCATTTAAATGTTCTCATACCTCAAACCAACTGTGCACAAGATAGCTGTTTAACTTTCTTTTCTTTTCTCCCAGCATGATAATAATATTGTGCACAGGGACCTGAAGGCTGAAAACATCTTCTACACCAACACCTACTGCATTAAAGTGGGTGACTTTGGTTTCAGCACGTCTTGCTGCCCCATTGATGTCCTTCACACATTTTGTGGCTCTCCGCCATATGCAGCCCCTGAGCTATTCAAAGAGAAAGGTTACAATGGTCAGTACGCTGATATGTGGGCACTGGGTATCTTGCTCTACTTCATGGTGAGTGCCACTATGCCATTTAAAGCTACTAACACAGGCAAGCTTAGGGGCTGTATCCTGCAGGGCTCCTATGCCATTCCCCCCTATGTACCCAGATCATGCCAGGAGATCATTAAGGGCCTCCTGAGGCCGGTTCCTGTGGATCGCCTCCCTATAGCACAGATCATGAACTGCGACTGGATGAGAGGCATTGAATACCCCCAGGCTTACCCAGCTTGTAGCCCTACACCCTGCCACCTGGTCGAGCCTTCCCACATCCTCAGCTCAGAAGAACTGAGTGTGAAGGCAGCACTGGAGGACCTTGGCATCACCAAGGTCCATCTCCTCAACAATGACTTGGACTTGAGAAGCCCTGTTACTGGTGCTTACCGGATTTTGCTACACCGCATTCAAAAGAGGAGGTCTGTGGAAGCTGTGGGCTATAGCCAGATGTGCACCAAACAGTCCCAGAACAGACTTACATGGAGTGCAGGCTCAGATGGCCAGCTAAACAAACGCCGCTCTGTGGTCTGTATCATCATGTAATTTAGTTTCTTAAAAGGAATAGTTTTGTGAAATGGGCCTATTTGCCTTCTTTCTGAGAGTTTCATGAGACGATCGAATACCACTCTTATGTCTGTGTGTTACGTATGAAGAGAGAGGACTAACTGGCCATTATTTATTTTATTTAATAATTGATTTGATTGTATTCATGTATTAAAAGGTTCTGTTCCCTCTCAATGATTTGTGATTTTCTTTTAATTTATCTAGTCTTTATTTGATTTTTAAAAATCTATTATATCTGATTAGATTTTGATCATTTTTATTTTTCTCACGTGCATCAGTCTCAAATTGTTTTATTGTTTACAGTTGTATTGCCTTACTATCATCTATAAAGCACTTTGAATTGTAGTAACCTGTACCAAAGGTAGTTTAATTGACAGCTTAGCATAAGGACTGGAAGAACCGCTGGTCCACCAATACCTATATGGCTGATTAATTAACAAGTTGTTTGTTCAATCTATACTCAGAGTAATGTCAAAACAACATTTGTGGGTTCAGGGGGAAGTTACATTCTGTCGCAGTTTTTTTAGCAAATAACAGGAGGGTGCTATGATTTGAACAGACAAACGAGATAAAAAGTCAGCAATAGATCAGAATTCAGTGCTAAGGCCTGCATTGTGTATCTATAGTGCTGTTTTTATCTAACTCTTGTAAACAGGGTGAGCACTGTTATCAAAGCCAAAGAGGCAGAAACTGGTTTGAACAAAGGTTCTCATGCTATGGAAGTATATTGACACAAAAGATTTACTTCCATATTCTGTGACCGTACTTGGCGCTCTTTTAACTGCAACGTCCAATGTTTTTACAGCAGCAACTGAGCATGAAAGTTTCACATGAGGGCTGACAAGGAATGGTGGAAATGTCAAGATGTCATTTTTTATAAACGGGTGAAATGCCAGAGAAAGGTAAGTGATAGTACCGACTTATAGGAATCCTCCAAAGTTTTACCATTTTGGCATGTAGTATGAGCAGCCAATATTTTAAGAGAAAAAACATGAAAAATTAAAATCTTATTAGTACAATAGCCTTTCAGTAAACAAATAAAGTAATGGATTCCATTTAAATTTCTTTTTTCTTTTCTGTTTTTTTAATATTGTAAAGACATAATAATGCGTAACGTACCAGAAATGTCCAGTGTTGGGCAGTAAGTCACTACTATTACACTCACCCCACCAAACCCACCCCTAATCCAATCAAATCCTTGGATTCATTTTTGTAATTGTAAGAAAAACTAGCATGGAAGATGTATACATTTACATTCAGGTGCTGGAAATATTCCCATTACTTTGATTTTAACAAACAAAACTTGATTTTAATCATCGTAAGCCTGAATTTTGTGGAGAAGGGACACAATCACCAATTTTGGGGGGAGTAACAGAATTGTAATATAACCAACAGTGTAATTAATTACTGTTGGCAGTGAGTAATAAGTAAAGTAATAACATTAGTTTTGAAAAGAGGAATGAATAATAAGTACATTTTTTTGAGTAACTAGCCCAACACTTGTCCTTGATCTGATCTTTTATTTGAAGGAGGCTGTAAGGTTTTTATCTGAAAGCATGTACAGTGTTTTCATTTAATGTAAATGTTAAAAAAGTTTGTATATATGTATTTCCTGAAACCTGCATATAAAATTAATTAAACATTGACCTTTACTGACATTTAGGAATGACAACTACTCACTACATTCATGGTGCTACAAAACATTTCTGTCTTTTAACAGCATAAAAAGGTCAATTTATGATATGCAAAGACGTTTCGCTGCTCATGGTGAAAGAAAGTAGCTGACAGTTTTTTGGGTTAGATGAAATGGTACAAAATATTATAGGAATAAAGATAATGTCATTTTCAAATAACTGTGGGATGCAATGTTTTACGACTGCTTTCATCTTTCTTTTTCTGTTGCCCTTCCTACCTTTCTTTCATAGGAGTCGTGATTTATAATTCCACCATGTGTCAATATTTCGCACCAAACTTGCACAGACTTCTGTTAACATGAATTTAGTTTCGTTTTTAAGTTATGAAGGTGGCAGAGATACAAAAATTGGAAACAACAAGTCTGTGCTGCTTCATTTTTGATTTCTGTTTTTTTAAGCCTCCTTCGGAACCTCATTTTCTCTGCTTTCTGGTTTTTGTGTGCTCAATCATCCTATATCCTGTAATTCATCACATTTGTTTCAGTGTAAAGTGATTTTTCCACATATTGTTTTCCTGTCTCATACTTTCCTTTCATGGTTTTTTCCCCTTGATAAAAGAGGGCTAAAATTTCTGCTAATGATGCCAACCAGCTATTTCTTTCTGCCCCAGCATGCAAAAGCAACGAGAGCAGCTCATTTGTCAGCATTATTTTGATATAAACAAGAAGAAACTAAGCCTCAGCTCCAAAATCCTTTTAAACTGAAACCCAATTCTTTGACCTCTGAAGGTGGTGCATCCATTAGTCATACGCAATGCAATTTTGGATGTCCATCAATAGTGTATAGGCCATTAGTGTCTTGGTAATTATTATGTATTTGTCAAGTTATCTACCACCTTTGCCTTCAGGCGAAATTGGCTGCCAATTCAAACAGATACTTCACCTGCGTGCATGAAGGTTTTTCTTCTTTAATTTTAATGTTGATTACCCTACTTTTTTTTAATAGCAATAATATCATTCTCATTTCTTAGTCACGTGTACATTAGCCGAGAAGATGGGTTCATTCCTTTCTTTTAATCAACAAACATCAGATGATGCACAGGCCTGTACTGTCTGATAGTGTTGCTATTGAGGCATATTGTAACACACCAGTTGCAAGACGGAGCCTCTGTGATACACCAGTGTGTAGAAGTCATCAATCAGAGCAGTCAAACACACTGCATTACTAAAAGTGAGATTTTATCAGCTGCATGTCCCAGCAGTTCCTGTGAATGCCCATGGAGATGAGAGAGTAAACGCACATAGATCAATGAGTAAATCCAGCACTATGTCACATCAGATAATACTGGTTGTAAATCAGCACATCACATTCACAGATTCTCTCATTGAAGTTTTATGTGAGCCTGATATTTAGCACTGCGGTTGGAGTCGGAATATTTCAATCTTGGGATTTAACTGGCTTAATTTGTTAATTGTTAGATCAAATTAGCTGTGTGTCATGTGCAAAGCATATCACCTGCAGCCTTAACTGCTGTGAAAGTTTCATGGGGAAACAAGAAAAACAGGGAAACAAGAAAAAACGAAAAGTTTTCCCATCCATTTCCTATATGTGCATACTCTGCTCAGGATCACAGCAGGGGACGGATCTTATCCCAGCATGCATTGGAAACACAAGGAAAGTGTAAAAAAAAGAATGTATGTATGAATCTTTAATAAATGAAAAATAATTATGTCTATACAACATTTGAAAAGCCACCCACATTCACATTTACTGTTTTGTGGAACCATTTACATACAAAGGTTTAAACATTACAGTGTGTAAAATGGTGAATGCGTCACTTCAACACTTCTTTTATTACTGCTGATTGTTTTGGTCTCATTGGTTGTTGCAGTGATCTGTTATAGAAACTGTGGTAGTCAAAGGTTGTTTAAGGTGAGAGTAGTTACATATCTACTAGTTATATAGAACTGTGACCTATTTAAATTGTACTTTTGTAAAGTAAAATACTGTCAGCATAAACTGTGTTTAATGATAATAACATCAGGTGATGTAGGAGAATAATACTGTGAAGCAACCTTATGAAGAAACCTGGAAATTGGTCATGCAATTCAATGTGAATGAATGCCAGGAATGGTCTCTACATAATGTCTCCTGTTTTGAGAAAATACTGTGCAAAATGTGTTTAAATCCCAATAACACAAAAGAATAAACTGTCTGTGGGCCAATAAGAAAATATGTGCTGTTAAACTTTATAAATGTTTTTGTGAACATGATCATAAACTTTTAGAGAACACTGAGAGGGTGGTGATAAGCCAGTTTATTGTAATAATGCTTTTATTGGAACACATTTACTGTAATAAAACCTCAACAAAAAAGACTGACATTTAAACCATTAAGATGAAATGAAGACTCCTTTTCTATTACACACATTTCAGAAAAGCATTTACATTTACCAATTAGTGTTTGCACATAAACAAGCAGACATCTGGACACAACATGCAAGAAATACTTGAAATATTGCATTTATATATATACACAGTATATTATTACCATTTACACTCCATCACATTAATTAACAGCTTATTGAATATCTGATGTTTCAAAGGACAAGAAAATTGTCACAAATATGCTCACTGAAGCAGCCATGCTATTGAACGCATTTATATGTGATTTGTGCTGGCCAGTCGATGGGCCCACCTAAGCTTTTGACCTTTATCTTAGTGAAGAGTGAAAGCAAAAGTAAGGCTAGAAGATTTCCCTGGCTAGCGTCCTTGACTGCCTTTCCCATAAGACATCATAAAACTGCTTATTGCTTAAGTTTTGGCAGAGGAAGGAAAAATGAACAGGAGCCACTGTAGCAGGCAGTCGTCCTCAGCCTCTGTACGGCCGTCGTGGATGGTGCTGTGAAGAGCAAAGACATTGATTTGAACATCAGTTCACACAAAAATTGTGTCATTTTCCCTACATCAAGATACAAACACTCATATATCAAACACAATTATTTCTGTTGGAAACTGGTTGGTGACTGCACTAATCTCGTTTTCAGAAAACAAGGTTGTGAGGACTCAAATATAGACAGACATGACTTGATAAGATGGATAGTTTTGGAGTGCAAAAACTTCACCCACCTTCTTGGGGGAGCTCTTGACACCTTTTAGGGATTTCTTTTTGTCAATCTTCTCCCTCAGCTCTTCGACCCATCTCTCTCTGGGGTCTGCGCAAAACACACGTCCCTTTCTCATGACGAAGCTAGAGGATAATTGATGCAGACAGACAGTTTATTTTGAGTATCATACATAGAAAACTTCTGTTCTTCTTATCGTTGTGCATGTGTACTCACATTACAGCAGGGATGTTGCAGCCTCCATCTGTCACCTGGTTTCTGTAGTCCACTGCATGTTTTTGAGCGCCATTGGACATTCTTTTCACATATTTCAAACAGCAGTCGTCATAAGTCACTGAAGGATCAAAAATCCAGTAAAGTCAAAAATCCAGCACACCCCAGTATAACAATAAATTATTGTTATCATTGTTATGTACAGGCAAAGTCCATGAAATTAAGTAAATCAATCAAAAAGTAATTAATACAGTAAGGCATTGTTAAAGGTTCTGAACGAAAGTACATAGTCAGGTTTCATCTGCCCACGCAGGTACTTAAGCAATAAACCTGCCTCATTGACCCTCATTTTATCTTTACTGTATGTTAACAAATCTATCCACCGCCTATGTGACACTACTGCCACATACCAGCTGCTATTTTACAGTGTCTTACCTTGTGCCAGTGCAAGAGAGAGACAAGATACGAAGAGCAAGAACAGTGTGTTGAAACGCATGGTGCAGTCTGTAGTTGCAGCTCTGAAATAAAGCCAGGTGGATGTAATGAGTAACAATGTTTACCTGCAATCCGCCTTATCACTCAGTTGTACCCCAGTTCCTCCCACGCCTTCCTTAGTAACATTTTAACCCTTGAACACTGAACAAACATTTCAGCCTCACTTTGTATGTACGTGCACCTTACAGATATTTATTATATTTATAACCCCACAACTCTTTAACAAAGCTCAGTCTGTTTGAGTCTCTTTACATCAGCACCTGTTGAATGAAGCAATAATTAAAAAAAATTAAGCACCTTGTTTCTGAGGTTCATACATTACTTTAGCTTTGTTTCTTTTTGGTAAGAAAATAAAAAACTAAAATTATTTAATAAATAAATAATTTGCCATTTATATATATAAAGTAAAAAATAATAATAATAACCCTAAACAAAAGTGCTACAAATTATATAAATCTTACTGAATCTTATCTGCTGGAATACTAATGACCATTACAAAACATTGAGGAAATAGCTAATTAAAACAGTTTCTAGCTCACCTCTAGTGCTCCAGATGTACACGTGCTTTGCAGCTCTCTTTTTGTGGCTGTGCTGTCTTATAAAGGCGGTAAAAAAAGGCGTGGCAACACCACTCATATTTAGCTTACCTTTGCACTTTTTTTTTTTTTGCACATTTTTCCTTTTTTTTTATTTGAACACATTGATGAGGGTTTTTTTTTTTAAAGCCTTTCCCCCAAGAGTTTATGGTAAACAGATAAAGATGTGTTTTGTGTTGCTGAATCTGAATTTTACCATGTAAAGTCTTAGTCTTAGTCTTAGTCTTGTCTAGAAAGACATCTGGAGATACTTGTGATTGAAGTAAAACAAGAGCAGAAATTTTATTTGATTTGTTGTTGCTGTGGCTCAGGACTAAGAGCGGGTCATCCACCAATCAGAAGGTTGGCGGTTCAAACCCTGGTTCCTCCTGCTGCATGTTGAATTGTCCTTGAGCAAATACTGAACCCCTTGGTGTGTAAATGTGAATGAATTGATTATCCGATTGCTACAAGCTACAAATACATACATGTTGGGTTGGGTGGTCACTGGTCTTACAAATCACATTTGTCTTTCTTACTCTACAGTTAGATTTAGAAAAAGGAAACAGATCTTATTTAGATCTGCAATTGGAGCCTGTCCTGTTAAACTCTTAAAGGTTTAAACACACTGACAGTTACATATTGAGAAATACTCAGTCTTCCATTATGGCTGTTGATTGAAGGTGTTTAGTGCCATTGTTCTTACGTAACTTGTTCTCAACTCTCATCCAAAAAGTTCTCCTGAGTAAATCCTTGCACTTAAGTACGGCATTTAACAAAAATGTTGGAATAATAGACAAATAAATTCTTGTCTCTAAGATCCAGTTGTTGAAGCTTGTCCTGCAGAAATCCCTGGTCTTATTTCCAAGAGAAGTGTGTTAACATAACCAACAGGTCAATATAATATATTATAACAACACAACATTTGTACATGAACATGCATTTTCATCTAACACTCACCATGGAAAGTATTGTTTATATTGGATACATGGACAGGCATTTTAATTCATATCATACATCTACTGTAAATGCACAAACATATACAGTACATACATATAAAACATTATAAGCAAAATAGCATAATTAGCATTTTTCAGTAAACCCCCTTCCTCTTCAAATACACCCATTCTCATGCATGTACAAATAACAGAATCAAGAACTTAACAAAGGCCTCTGTAGTGGTTATTAGTAATCCAGTGTTTAGACCACATTTCACATCACTAAGAATACACTCTGATACTGTGCCTTAATTTGAACAACCTGATGGCATGTTCAGTACCATCGCTGTTGCTCATTTACTTTTAATTGTGTGTGGAAGTCCCCAACAGGTGGTATACAGTGTGTTTTATCAGGCCATAAAGACTTTATCAGAGCAGAATCAAAACAGCTGTGATCTGACAATTGACAACCTGGACGACCTATTCTGACCTTGGAGCTGACGGGAAAGAGGAAACAACATGTCATTACTCAATGTACGTATTAAAGTCATTAATGTCTGTATAGTGCTGCTCAAAGGTTTGTGAACCATGAGTCTGCCTCACGGTTGACCGATGGAGCTCAGGTGTTTCTGAGATGAATTTATAGCTTCCCCCAGACAAATGTGCTGTTACTACCCTCTTCCCGAGGTCTTCTGAGATTTTGTTTCCTCTTGGCTAGTTCTGCACGATATGGTAAAAAACATTATATTGCAATTATTTTGACAGATATTGTGATTGCAATATCATTCGTGATTACTGTGGGAACAATATTCTTTGCTTCACAAATGTAATTTTTAACTAAGAAAAAACAACAAAACTATTAAAATCATAATTTTTGGTGGGTCTGTACCAAACAAACATGTTTTCTTAATCATGGAGAACAGAATCTGCAGACTAAGACATCTTTACAGCACTACATTGGTTCATTTTAATGCTGTTCATCACACATTTTACCATTGCAGCTTCTGCAATTTGCATATTACACTTGGCCATATTGTGATTTTGATAATATTGTGATTAATTGCACAGCCCTACTCTCAGCATGATTGACCTGTGTGGGTTCTGTACTTTGGTGAGTGACTGACCTGGTTTGATCCATTTCATTCGTTAATTTAAACACTTTTGTGCCACCTGATTGTATTTACCTGCTAGTTTTATGCAATGCAGCTCAGGGTTCACTAACTTTTGCCCATACAGAAGTTGATTTCCTCAAAAAAGAAGTATATGGAATTGATACACGTACACCTTTTATTTCATACAAAAAAATATTGGTTCTGATTAAATAAGAAATAATGGTTACTTTCAAGCAGCATTGTATATCTAAAATTAACAGCCTATATGTGTCAACATTATTATTCCCATATCAGTTATATCGAATTTAGCTATTAAAAGTGCACTGTGAAAATACATTGGGTCTCAAGTAAGAACCTCTTGAAATGAATCAGAATCAGAGGTGAAGTACCCTTCCCTTAGTCATATTGTGACCTTACAGTTTAGAAGCTTTGCATTAAAAACACTTGTCAGCGTTGCCATATCGCGTATCCACCCAAAGCTTTTCCTTTCAATTCCCAAAAATCGTCCACAGTGTCCTTTTCACACAGATTTTTGTAAAACGCTTTGTGACAGATATTAATGAGCCTTGACTGCCTTGGTGGACATCCGATAGCACTGCTCACTGTTTATACTCTAACCAGTACTCATGTATAAACCCGCTAAAGCCCAGTGAGGCGTTTCAAGGACCTGCCCTTTTATTTCCTTGGCCTGGTGCTCACTTCAGATGTTTACTACAGTATCGTACAGAAAGAATCTGAGAATGTATTGTTCACAAGAATTTGTTTTGCAGTGATTTATTCACAAATTGCCTCAATCTTTTTGTGCGATTCTGGTCTTGCTCCCTGCTAGCTGTGTGAGTCTGATCACAGTAAAACATGAAAGAGATCTGACTCTTCATTGGCAAAACAAACTGTAATTTCTTTAAGAAAAAAAAAGAGTTGGCTGTGATTATCTCGATTCCTGGTTGTGATTGCATATTCAAAATATCCTGATGGATTAATAGCATTCAATTTTTGTCAGGAGATGATGGTCTACTGCCAAGGGTACTTGGACTCAGGCCGTGTGATGATACAGTGTGTTGTCTTCAGCATTCCTTTCAGACAATATGATATGTTGTTTTATCCCATCACCACTGCTGTCATATTGCATGCATATGAAAGAATACATGTCCAAGAAGAAGTGTGTGAGAAACTTAACTTTGGCACACAGTACAATGAGGCTGCAGTAGAGAGGAAGACAGAGCTGTCGCACATGAATAATGAAACTAATTTAACATTTACTTCTGTTGCAACCATCCATTGGTAAACTACATGTTCCTGAAAATTAAAAATGAAAACAAACATTGGAAAAATCAATCAAAAAAGAATTTGGTTTCTATTGGTGGTTTTGTTTCATTTTTGATGATTTTATTTACATTCACTATCAGAATCAGAATCAGTAACACTTTTATTAGCCAAGTATGCCAATAAAAGTGATACTGTGCAAAGAACAGACTGGATAATGGCAGTGTAGAACTGGACTGACAGCTCTTTAAGCAGGTTGAGATTCCTGAGCTGGTACAGGAAGTATAGCCTCTGCTGGGCCCCCTTAATTATGGTGTTTGTGTTGGACTCCCACTTTAGGTCCTGGGTCCACACTAGATACAGTGTTATTGAGTATGGTTAAAGGGGGGCATTGTTGGAGGGCTCCAGGTTGTTCTGACAGCAGCAGTGGGCCAGCTGTTCAACCTCCTGTCTGTCTCCTGCAGACTCATCCAGCCGTTTGCAGATAGAAAAGAGCAGCGGGGAGAGCAGACACTCCTGGGGGGCAGCAGTACTGATTGCCTGGGTGCTAGATGTGATGTTTCCCAGCCTCACCTGCTGCCTCCTGTCTCAGTAAGTTTGTGATTCTTTTTGTCAGGTGGAGACTGGCTCGGTGAGCTGGGTGGGTTTGGTGAAAAGGATGTATGCAGCACACCACTGAAGATGCAATGTTTTCCCTGCCCCAATTTCATGGGATATTTGATAGAAGTACTGTTTTCAAAAGAAAAGTATTTCCAAAAAGTACTTTGGTATAGACGTCTAAACTTAGCCTACCTGTGTCATTTCATGGAGGAACAAACCTGAATGCAGTGCCAGTTTAACAGAGTTAATATACACTAAAAACACTACCAATATAGAATAGCAATATGTAAGTACGTTCAGATTAGACAAATCAATCAACGACCAGTGATAATGCAGGAAGTAATGTACCCTTTATGTAGCAAAGCAGACCTGCAATTAATATATATTATCTAATACGTGATATGGGGTTTTGCACAAAGGCCAAATATTAACATTCGTTCTTGCCTTAGAGAGAAGACACATACAATTGCTGGTAATTTGCTTATTAACTGACCTCTAAAGCACACTAAAGGTCTCCCAGCCTCTGTGGTACCTTTGCCCAGGTAGGGTAATTTTTACATTTCTATACCAAACGTTATTATATTGACTACTTTTTGTAGCTGCTCCGCTATTACGAGTGCAGTTTAGTTGTCAAGCTAGAATTTCTATTTTATCATAATTTATTCATCACTCGGCTGTATTTCGCATTTACCCAGAAGCTGTGTACTTCAGATGATGCTGCTCAGAAGGTACGATCAAACATTTTACCACTCAACAAATATGATGGTTTTGAGTTTTGGGAAAGAATGCTTGCATCATAAATACCCTTGTTTGTTTCCAGTGAAATTCCCCGTGGTTTCATCTTTAGGTGTTAGTTTCAATCATCTGGAGGAAAAAAAGAAGCCTGTTATGTAACAGTGTGTCTGAGGTGGTCTTACAATATATCAAAGCAGCACATATACTCATTACACACATCAGGGGGACAGGATGTCAGCTTTTTCTCTGATGGATTCTGAAATTATAAAGCCACTTTTACTATTTTAACAGTGTTGCAGAGTCTGATTGGTAGTCTGCTACACTGGAGGGTAACACAGACAATTTTGTTTGACACTTACAAACATTTAGCTGGAATGTATTTATAATGCGGTGAAAGTTTACTCCCTGGCCTGCTTCCAATAAAAATGTTGAGTCACTGATTTACAGCGGACATTGGGCATGAAGGGCTGATGGATAAGAGAAGAATTGAAACTCTTAAGGTTCAAAGCACAAGCCAAGCTTTCCTACCAGACGTGGGCTCTTCTGTGGCAAACACAAGCAGCAGCTTGTTTGAGATGTGCCTTAAGGGAAAATCGAAGAATGATTCTTTCAGAAAACATTTGGTTGGTATTGTGCAATGCAAATTCTTATGAAATCTGCTCTACTTAGGGTTCCTTAACCATAATTGAACTAACTAGACAAAGAACTAGTTTATGTTTATATCTCTGTGGTACTTTTATAGTGATTAATGCTTAACTCCTGTTTCTTTTATCGTGGCTGCATCCAGCACCTGGTCACTTTCTTATTGATACATGTTTCTTTAGGAGCTGCTTTGACCCTTATTCTACAGTGAATAAACTGTGTAGAGGAGAATGAGAGCGCATGACAAGAAATGTCAATAATTTCTCAACAGAGAGCAGCTCTGATTGTAATTATTGTTTTAATCCCATGATTTTAGGATAATAAGATAATAATCTCGTTATATCTAGATGATAATGTGATTTTCTGATAACAGGTTATTTTTCTGTTTATCTCCAGAAAAAGAGTTGCTTTATACATTAGCTGATCTGGGGAGTGATTTGTCAATGTGTGTAAATGTGAGTACATCTTAATTCACAAATGGTACGTGACAATCGATTCAGCTATGAACCCATTCCTACATTAAGAGCATATTGTCCTGGAAAACTTACTGGAGGGAAATTAGATAACTGCTCTAAAATTAAATAAACTTTCATTGCCCTTGATTTAAAGACACCCTTTTAAGAACCTTAAGGATAAAGAATAAGGATTTATTAAAACCTACTCAAGAATTGAAAGCACTGAAAACATTTAAGTAAATTATGTAATGTAATGTAATGTAATGTTATGTTATGTTATGTTACATTATATGGAATAACTCTCTCAGTGTGGACATATAGTTGGACTTTTTGAACAATTATATACAGTATAGGAATACTGCGTACAGTACAAAGGAGGCTCACCTTCTGCTTTAAATGCTAGTTTGCCCTCTGGTGGCAGATGAAGTGAACTGCATTCTTTAAATTGAAAAATCACACATGCAAAGCAGCAGACAAAAAGATCAGCTCAGACAGTAAAAACATCCATGTAAAAACAGCTGGATTAGACAGAAAGTTCAGGAAATAATGTCCAGAAACAACGGACTAAACGGGGTCAAAATTTAGATTTGTGCTTGCTTTTGTCCCCATTGGTGTGGCACACCAATCGGCACGGCAGAAAAGTCCATTGATGCTTTCGTGTCTGATTCACAGCAGAGCGAATGTGGCCTCCATAACAGAGAGCGCAAGCTGGTGTAAACAATCATTTCAAAACATTGCAAAAAAAGTTTTGCAAATGTTAATGAGGTAGCAAATGTATTCCACATGTTTGTTAGACCTCAACACATTAAATGTTTTGGTGGGAACATTGACTATAGTCAATAAAACTCAAAGGGATTTCTTTAATTGAGTCTGTTTAGTAAAATTACTCATACTTCACATTTCTGGAGACTACTTCCCAAAACATACCAAAGAGGCCTTTGTTTTTATATTTATTTCCTTTGTTAATTCCCATAATAAACATACATGTTAATCCATTACAGTGAATATAATGTCTGCTTTTATCCTTATCAGAAAATCCATAAACCCTCTGAGTGTGAGGTAACACTGCGCCACCGTGTGTATAAATGTAGTAGTTTGTTTACCTTGACGTTACTGGCTGTCATCCTGAATACCACCACCACCTGTACAGTAACATTCATGAGGAAGGCTCGAGTTCTACAGGTGCAGCTGCAAAGGTAAATAAGTAATGATTCACTCTCCTCCCTGCCACATGTGATCAGATACTTATCTTTGCCGCAGAAGCTTAAGTTTTTGTCTTTTCTCAGCTTCTTTTTTGTCTTGAAGCAAGCTCTCCTCCTTCGCCTCCATCAAGAACTTCTCTTGGAGTTCTTTATTGTTGCACTCTGGACATCTTTTATCTTCTTACATGGCTGCTGCACCGTGAGTATCGTGTCAGATATGTGCAGCCCTTCCCTCTCAAGGCAATTTGTCTCACCAATAGAGGCCTTGGGAGGGCAGCGGGGTGGCTCATTTGTTGACATCAATCATCATGACAACAATGATGATGCCAACCAAGATATATCCACGACAACTCCCATCCCTGAGGAAGACCATGAGAAGTGGTTGAAAGCCACTTTAAGTTACGGACTGCTCTTTTGAAGGTCATAAGAAACAATTCACGTTTTTATTTAGGGTTTCTGTGCCACCACATCATAGCTGATAACACTTTAAAATGTGTTGTCATCACAACAGGGTACACAAGGGCCTGTGGGAGCTGCTGCTGTAGCTTTAGACTACCAAAGCAAACTTGTCCTGTTCCTGGTTGAAACACGTGTTCAATAAAAAAAAAAAAACACAAAATAAAAGCACAATGACAGTATCTTTGTGGCTCTACTTGAAGGGGCGCAGGAGGGTGTCGGGGGGGAGCTCACTGCATCAGTAAACGGCGGCAATGTGCTCTCTGCCACTGAAAACATTTCTGCCTCAACTCGTATTATCTGCGCGGTGGGTTGTGGGTGTGTGAGCGTCGAAGTAAAATGGCGGACTTGGCAAACGAAGGTGAGTAAAGTGGCAGTATGAGAAAAACAACACGGCCCCCGCGCCGCTGTGAACGGCGTCTTTTTCGCGAAGTCTGCATGTGCGGCGGCTGAAATGAAGCCGCCCGGCTGCGTGTTCACGGCGAGTGCGGGCGAATTGTGGCTCCGCGGCGGTCAAAAGACCACAGCGTTAGCAGGGGGGCAGGCTAACAATGCTAACGGCCGGGCTGCGGGTAATACCTGGATCGCCTCGGAACGCCCTCGACTGCTTACATCCTTAACGCTAGCACCCGGCTATTTATAGTCTGTTTTTACCATTTGCGGTGAGCTAAAACAATCTAAAGTGTGCATAAACCAAAGATTACTAGGCCCCAAAAAAAGAGGAGTTGTAACTGATTGTAACAAAGGCGGTATGTAAGCGCCGGGTTGTTTTTTTTAAAGTGTTTATTTATTGATAATGAGACGACATCCTCCCTATTTAATGTAAGTTAGCGGGCAGTCGCTTCACGTTCATTTAGGCGCGTAGAGGAAAAAAATGTCAGCCAGGAGACAATGCTTTGGTTGTATCCGCTGCTTTCCCCCCTTTTCTACATCCTCTGTGTATTAAGCTCACCGTTGCTTATCAATACGCTGATCGATCGACTATTAGGGGAATTGGTGGTGGATATATAGATGACTCATGCGGGGATGGAGCGCATTAGCAGGCTAACTATAGCCAGTGAGCTAAGCTACGCTCGGGGCTTTAGGGAAACAACCGGTGGCGTCGACTATTTGCTGGAGTGGGTCAGACTGTGTAAACGCTAGCTGGTTATACATAAGCCGGGAACATCTCGGGTTGCTTGAATTTCTGCAGTGAATATCCGCGTTGCATGCCGGAATTTCCTGCATTCGTTAGCCAGGGATAGCCTCGACTGCACGCCGCAGATAAAACACAAAGCTGCGTGTTTAAATATAGGTCACACAGCGTTTTCATGCTTTCTGCCATTAAACGTGCTTCACACATACACCAGCTAGTTTTAGCAATAAATGCGGGGGGGGGTTGCGTTGGGAGATGAAGGTCGGTGCGGTAAACAATCCTGGCTGTGTGTTGTCGGCTATTTGGCTGTAGCCGCATGAATTTAGGCTCACAACGACAACGATGCTACACCTGCTCAGTGTAACAGGCCCAACCCAGACAGGAGGGGGGGGGGGAACCTTTTGTCTGCTAACATTATAGGATTACACATCTTACAGAGGTTACAGTGTGAAGGCAGACGCATTAAGTGGTGAGGTGAGACGTTATTAGTCTGCCCTGGCGATTGCTTTGGTAGGTTGATTGTCACAATAGTTTATAGCAGCAGCAGCAACATCATCTCTGGTGGTTGGGCTGAGTAAAATCCCTCTTTTGATTACCAAAGTAGCTGCAGTTGCTGTTTGGCCATGTTGAATGACTCAAAGTTTTATGGCTGTGTGATGCGATAGTGTTTGTGTTCATGTTGTTTTGTCTTTTTTTTTAAACATTTGGTCATATTGTTTGGTATTTGAGGATTTCAGGTCAACATAATGTGATCTCATTCTTCCTGGTACTCCTAATGGGATTGCGTGATTACCTGTAGTATAGTCGGATCAAGAGTTGGATTTCTTCTAACTTGCTGGTGTTGACTGAAATTTGACATTGTTCAACATTATGGAAATATATTTACTCCGGTTTCACGCTGACCCAGCTGTATCTGACATTTAAATGAACTGTAAACGCTTGTTTTTACCTCACTGAAAGCTTCACCAGAAGTATTTTAAAGAAGGGAGGCACTGTAAGTTTTTATCTGACATACAGTCTGTAAATTATAGGATGTCTAAGTGCTCCTTCCAGTACTTTAGATGGCCTGTTGTATGTATGTATCACTGTGCACTGGAATTCAGTGCTAGATGATTATTACTAATGCACATAACCTTCTAGCTTTATCGACACTCACTGTTTTTACACACACACACTTTTGAATTCGTGCTTAGATGACTAGCCCACATCTTCTCTTAACAGACAAGCCTGCCATAGCGCCTCCTGTGTTTGTTTTCCAAAAAGATAAAGCACAGAAGGTAAGTTTCTCTATGTTCTTCAAGTATTTACTGACTGACTGAACCCATGTTTTATGATTTTACTTACTTATACTGATATTCAGTCTGGAGCGTATTATTGACATATGGCTGAAGAGTTGTTGAGATCAAGTCATTCAACGTTAGCAGAGCTCTGTTCAAATCTGTTTGCATCGTGTTAAGTACATCTTGCTTGAATTGATACTACTTTTCAATTTCCCCCCATTATTGCAGCTCCAGACTGAATACCACTGATGAGCAAGATGCAACCTAGTTTTATTTTCTTTATGTAATCCTGTTCTTTGAATGATTTGAGTGACCAGGACTACTCTTCTGTGATAAATAAGGACTAAAAACTAATTGCGTTCTCTTGCAGCGATCTGCGGAGGGCTCAAGTGCAGAGGATGGAGAAGGTAAAACGAATGTCCAACTTATTATGTTTCATTTAGATTTATTTCAGCTTGAATGTTATTAAGATTTTGTTACCGTTATTTTCAGATTCAGATAAAGACGAGGGAAGCTATTGCCCCCCTGTGAAAAGGGAAAGGACCTCATCGTTCCCACCCCCACATTCTGGTAAGGGCACGTGGTGACTAAGCAAAGCATTTGTTTTTTTTCTTGGTTCATGCTTGTGGTGTACACATTGATTTGTATGCTGAGTGCAATCCCCGTTTGCTACTTTGCAGTTCCCAAGAACAATGTATTCATGCCCTCAAGTTTCTGCCAGTCTCCAACTGGGAACTCTGACTCTGAGCCAGGTGAGGCATCTAGACCACTATTAGTTTCTCGTAAAAGTCTTAGTTTCAATGGTCAACATGTTGTTGTTTTTTTAACAGTTTAAAGAACTAAACACGATAAATTGACAGAGATTGTTAAACAACAACTTTTGCTAGGATTATATGACCAATGATTTTTGTTTGTTTTCTGATGCTATGACATCAATAGTTGCAAAAAAGATGTCTTGTGAAGTTTTGCATATTCCCTGCCTGCAAATGCACCCTTGTCATTCTGACCAGCTCTACTTAACTTGCATGTAGTCATTTTACTTTTGAGCTAGTCCTTTAAGGTCCGGTGTGTAGCATTTAGGAAGGATCTGTTGGCAGAAATGGAATATAATATTCATAGGTATGTTTCCATATACAGTCACCTGCAAATAAAAAACATTGTGTTTTTGTTACCTTAGAATGAGCAACAGAGCGTTGTGGTTCCTCTTCTGTGGCTGCCTTGTTTCTACAGTAGCCCACAATGGACAAACCAAACACTGGCTCCTAATGGTCTTTTCGCCTTTTCCCCAAGTTTCACAGCTACTGTAGGTTTTGCTACACGCTTTGAAGGCTGAGCTGTATTCATTTCTGTAGTTCTACCGCTAGATGCCACTGAACACACTGGTCCTTTAAGTTTCTGACGTTATTCATGGAAGGAGAAAAATGTGCAGTTACAGAATGCAAAGCTTAGCTTAATTCCACGGGCATGAGTGGGTTTGTTTCAGAAATTATTTTATAGAGATTATGTATATTGAAGATGAGTGTAAGTGTATATTTTAAATAAATAAGAAATGTACTCTAATTTGCCTTCTGTAATAGAGCAGTAGGATCGCTGATAGCTGTGTCAGACAAAACTTACTATGTCGGATCTTGGTGGGATGCATTCCTGGTGAAGTTGGACGTCTGTGTATCTGTTCAGGCTAGTGGGTTAAGATTCTGGTTAGGGTTTGGAAGAGGAGCTTCTTAAAATCCCCAGTAATTCAGAGAAGACTTCTTTATTGTGGGAACATTATGACCCAGTGTGACCCATGACTATGCCTGTACATAATGTAGTTCTGTTCTGGATTATAACTGTTTGAACTGCCAAGTTCAGCTGGGAAACAAATTCTCAGTTTACCAGCCAAAATTATGTTGCCAATATTGAGGGAGAAAGAATATGGATTCACCGTGTGCATTTAATTGGAGGGAGTAATGCAAAACTTTCAAAATCATTTGCCAATGAGGCGTTTAGGTCATGAATTTGTATGTACACAAATGTACATCACTTAAAACTGGATGAGTTTTATAATGAGTAACACAGCCAAGAAAAATAGATATAGATGAAAAGAATCCAGTGGACTTGACACTGTAACAGAAATGCATGTTGGTTTTGTTATTTGAAGTGTACTTTTTCTGTAAATAATGTCTTATTCAGTTTTTATGTTTTGGATTTGGTCTGTTGAATTCTTATCACCAGCTCAACTGTTTAGAGTTGGCAGGGGTGATGTCACCAGATAACACAGCTTTACAGAGAGGAGGGGGCATCCACTTGAGCAAACAAACATGGCATAATTAATAACCATTTTTAGCATATTACATAAAGCACTTATTTGGAAGTGAAAACAAAGAAGAAGAACACACCAGAACACTTGCATGCAGAACTACAGTATAGCAGGTCACCTGTAATGTACCGTACCGTTAAATTGAGGTTAAAAACATTTAAGTTTGCTTGTTGTTTTTTTTTTATTGCAGAGCTCTGTCTAGTGCTATGCCCCACGGGGATTATTAAAGTATTTCTGATTCTGATTCTGATTCTGAACAAAAAAAAGTTTGTAGAAAACCAAAAGAATGAAAGAAATTTCTTCAATATTCACTAGACACTGTAATGATCTTGTAAATCTTGAAAAAAAAGAGGGTGCTTTCGGCTTTCTGCTTTAGCACTGATTAGGGCCAGGTCATGTCAGGCTATTAAAGCCACTGAGATGGAGAGTCAGAGGTAGAAATAGATCAGAGGCCCTAGAGTCCGCCATGTTACTGCACAGGAGTTGGATCGCCACTCTTGAGGCTCTACAGGGGTTGCTGTGGTAACGGGGTCTGTGGTTAGAAAGGTGCAAAGACAGAAGGAGGAACGTACCCTTTTATAAGTTGCTGTGTGACTCTTAGATCTTTTTTTAATGTCTGCCTTCTCTTGTGCTCCGTCTCACCAGAGGAGAAGCCTATGGGATTCCGTTTAAAGCCACCGACTCTCATACATGGACAGGCACCAAGTTCAGGTTGGTGTTTTAGATTGCTAACCTTTGTGTAATGTGTTTTTTTCACGCTGACTTTGAAATGGAAAAAAAAAGACTTGAACTTGAACTCAGACTTACACCCTTTATATGACCCGTCTTCGAAATGGAAATGGTACATGTAGACCCAGGACATCTTATTGTGTTTACAAAGTATGAGACAAGTTGGCTCTGTTGCAGGCGTCCCAAGTCAGAAACCCAAGGAACAGCAACGCAGTGTCCTCCGCCCTGCAGTTCTCCAGGCACCGCCCTCTAAATCACATATAGAGTCCAGTGAGTGCAGCTTGGAGTCACCTGCACTTATTAGTTAATACTTATTAAACATTCTCAATAATCATTAAAATCTTCTTTGTCTGATAATTCATTTGACTTTAATTATTGATAATAGTGCAAGTGCATAGTGTGTTTTCTGCATGTGCTTTACAGACCAAATTTCCTTCAGCACAGTAAAAAGAAAAACAACAGTAAATTATCTTTTGTCTTTTCTGTCTGTTCATTTAGATTCCAGTTGTGGAACCAACGGTGTGAAAAAGTCATCAGATGGTGCACCTGGGACCCAGTCCCTCTTCCTGAACAACACAGAGCACTCAGCCACCCTGGCCAAGTCACTGGTGAGGGCTTGCTAAATCTCTGCCTGTGATAATAAAGGGCTTGGTATTGGAGAAACAATGCCAGTCAGTTCAGTACAGGCTTTGTTTAAGGCATCAGAAAGTGTGGGAAAGTATAAAACTGAGGATTATTTAGAGAAGAGCTAAAGCTTTGTGGTTATTTTCATGCTCCTTTTGTAATGAGGAAGTATATTGCGTATTCATAAAAAGTGAAGCAAATTTTTGTAGTAATACAGTTGATATCTTGCTTTTATTTTATTTAGAGCAGTGTTTCTGTAAAGCTGGCATTATATAGAAACAAATATAAAGTTGACCCTGGGGCATTTTTTGTTCCCATTTCAGAAACATGAAAATGAGGAAGATGGAGCAAGTGGTAACAAAGATGGAGGCGGAAGAGAGAAGAAGGAGACAGATGTAGCAATATCTTTTGTGTTTGGTCAGAATATCAAAGACAGAGCAAAGGTGGGTTGTTTTCCAACTTGAGGCAATAACGTGTGATAAATAAAAAACAGATATACACAGTTAAACGTGGCAGGCAGAGGAGGAGCTGTGAATCATAAGGTGCCTTGTTATAGTCTACATTTTATGTTTATTTTGTATAACTTTAATGTATTTCTAGACTAACATTATGATAAGGGTTTCTCTGACTGTCTCCTGATAAGAGGTGCATTTCCTGTGGTGTTTTGTATCATGTTGTCGTCATGATTTTGACAATTTGGAAATGGTGACTCACTCACTTGCTATAGTAGTTTCCTTTTGTGTGTATTTGTAAAGGTTTTTTTTTCGGTTGTTTCTTTAAGCATAACTCCAAATTGAACACATTTTTTCCCCCCCTCTAGTTGGAAGAGAACAGTACAGAAGACAAGTCAAAGGATGGTGTGCCACAGGACTCTCAAACAGAGGGCACTAATTATTTCTTACAGTACATCTCTACCCCAAGGTAATGAATTTGTGTCCTCCTTTGAGTATTTTTAGCAACTCATCTTCATTTATGATTAACTTCCATCAACTCACTAATGTTTCTTTTTCTCTCCCATGCTTTCAGTTCAAAAAATGCCACAAACAGTACAGACAGTGGGGCAAAATTTGTTTTTGGGCAGAACATGTCTGAACGAGTTCTGGTGAGTTGAACAGTGAGTTTGCCGTCTGCCATAACTCCTTATAATTGCGCTTTGAACAAGTTCCAATGATCAGCTTTGTTGTGTTTTCAGAGTCCCCCAAAGGGCGAGTCCTCAAATGAGGAGAATAAAGAAGTTCCAGCTGCCCCTGTTTCAGAGCCCTCATCACAGGAGACCACCCCAGAGAAAGGTAAAGACACACTGATTATTGAAAAGAAAAGAAAAAAAGTTTTTAATAGAGTGATTTAGCTACACCCCCAGAGATAACCACAAACAAGAAAAACAAGACAGCAAATGTAAATAACTCCTAAAGAGGAACAAGGTGCAACAGAAATATGTGAGGTGAAAATAATTAAGATCATTAGAAAATATCAGCTTGTTTTGGGGGGAAATACTACATTATAAATGTACTGCTTGAGCAGGTTTAATGAAAATGTTTACAATAATAGAGGCTATGACTATATACTGATTTTGGTTGTCTCTTTACTGTAGAGAATGCTGTTTCATTTATTTGGTTTCAATCATGAACTCCTACTTTATATCCCACACAATCGACAGTCTTTTATTTTGTGGGATACACATGAAAGGCTCCACCTCCTAGTGAGATAATACTGTGCATATATTTTTGTGTTTTGACAGTGTTTTATGTTTCAGTGATTGTCCTCTTTGTCCAGTGACAGTGAAAAGAAATTAGGCATTTCATAGCTGCTGTGTGCACAGGCATTTATTAAGGTGGGCTTAGAGCTGAAGTGGCTCTTGTCTGCAAATGATCTGTAGCAGTCTGTACACCCCCTGTGTTAATTGATGGGAAAACAAGCCTAGATGCTTCATGTTCACCCTTCAGCATTTGTTTTTTGTGTCGCTACAAAAAAGTTATGGAAATGAGAGGAGACCCTAAAACAGACGCATCCATTTTTGAATAAAAATAAATAAATCTGTAACTAAATATTAACAACTGCTACGTCCAGATTTCTCACCCCTGTATTTTATCTCAGCAGTGAACAGCGTGTCAGAGTCTTTGGAGGAGTCTGCAGCAGCTTACACCAAAGCCACAGCCAAGAAGTGCATCTTAGAGAAGGTCGACGTCAAAACTGGAGAGGAATCGGAAAGCAATGTTTTACAGGTAGAAGGCGGGTTCTCCTGATTCAACACATGCACTAAATCAATGTGGCAGAAAGCAATACAGTTCTTGTTTGTTGTCACTCTCTTCCTTCAGATGCAGTGCAAGTTATATGTATTTGAGAAGACTGCTCAGTCGTGGATAGAGCGAGGTCGAGGTTTGCTGAGGCTCAACGACATGGCGTCGACAGATGATGGCACGCTACAGTCCCGTCTAGGTAAACACACCTGCAGAAACTAGAAATAAGTATAAATAAAGAGCTAGTTTTAATTCGCACAGCTGCAATCTTTTCATGGTTAAGTGTTTGTGAGTTCAGTGGTTGTGCCATAAGTGATCATGAGAGATGACCCTTTTCTCAGTAAAAAAGTTTTGCTTTTCATTTCCATTATTATTACAATACCTGGCTTTGGCCACATGGGGGAGCCCATTCCTTTTGTACACACTTCTGAGGACTAGGCACCACAGCATGCTGTTAAATACACTGTATGTGTATGATAGTAGAATGTGGAGTATGAAGTGTGTAGTTATCAAAGAAAGAGAAATACGAGAATAGAAGACAAAGGTTTTTATTTTTTTTACTTTAAAAAGGATCTTTTACATGACAACACTCTATTTCTGACCATGGGGTCATAGTAGATAACATTTTTTATTATGGTGTTTATGCTAATTAACACATGGCAAACTAGGCCTATATTTATAATTATGGTTGTATATATTTTCTCTTAATTCACAGCACAAATATAGTACAGTCAGGTGGACTACAGTAAAACATGTGGCTGCTTGGGCCTGTAGTTCAATTTTGTTGTGTTTTTGTGTTTAAACCCTTCCAGTGATGAGGACCCAGGGCAGCCTCCGGTTGATCCTCAACACTAAACTTTGGCCCCAGATGCAGGTGGACAAGGCCAGCGAGAAGAGTGTACGAATCACTGCCATGGACACAGAGGACCAGGGGGTCAAGGTCTTCCTAATATCGGTATGTATGCAAACATATGAGGGCTTGGGGAAGATTTTAATCTTTAATCTTTCTTCCCTGCACAAATGCAAAGAACCCCAAATATTCTTTTTAGCCATAGAATGTTAACTACCAGATCCTTTAATTGGGTAGAGCAGTGGTTCTCAACCGGTGGGACACTCTCCCGGGGGGGCGCGAGTAGGCTACAGGATGGGAGGGAAAAAAAAATCA
>NW_023339796.1:7021957-7022241 GCF_004916995.1 Morone saxatilis | reverse complement strand
CCAGCTTTGGGGGGGCCCAGCTTGGAAAACGACTTTGACAACCCCTGAGGTAGAGCATGGACATCTGCTTTAATATAGCAGACACTGAAAGCTTTTTAATGCTTCATCTGCTGACTGTTAGTACTTCCTGACAAGACCTCATCAGCCTGATACCTGCAGGCAGCTTGCTAGCCAGTGGTGGCTACCCGGCTATGGGAAGTGACGTAGCTTAAAAAGGGGAATCTGCACACTAATCAGTCCATGTCTCATCAAAGAACACAGCGACCTCAGATCAGTGAGCAGCG
>NW_023339796.1:6968727-7021801 GCF_004916995.1 Morone saxatilis | reverse complement strand
TATTGTAAACATTTTCATTAAACCCGCTCAAGCAGTACATTTATAATGTATTATTTCCCCCCAAAACAAGCTGATATTTTCTAGTGATCCTTTACTTAAGTAAAAATACTAATAGTCCACTTTGTTCCTACCAGTACAGTGCAGGTACAACCGAAGCCTTTCCCTCGCTTATTTTCTCTATCATATACTTACTGTTGCTGTATTGCTACTATTGCTTTAATAAAGCAAAAGTATTTCTTATCCAATTAATCGATTACTTACTTAATTATTCGTTGGCTGCAGACCTAGTAAGCATCTGACCTGATTCTGTTTTAATTTTGTCGATGCTGTTTTGGTTATTCAAGATAAGGTACATTTCCACAGCACTATTGTTTTACAGCAGAACTGCTCTCATGCATTTAAATTTCATTTGTCGCTGAGCTACTGTTAGTGAAATTGAAAACTTCCTGCTCAGATGTTTCATATAAAAGCCCTCCAGTGGCTCAAAGGGTACAGTCCCTCCTTTCAGGTTAGCTTTTAATGTGAAACATCTACATGGAAATTTGAGTTGTACTTCTAAATTGCCCTGGTCACATGATGCCAACGAGTATGAATGTTGTGGCTTTTTTTCCCTCCAAGGTGGCTGAGTGGTCTCTATCTGTGTCTCTTCTCTTTAGGGTAGCTCTAAGGACATAGGTCAGTTGGCTGCAGCGTTACATCACCGTATCTTAGCCCTGAAGAGCAGGGCAGAGCAGGAGCCTGAGACCCCGGCAACAACCATCCCTGAGGCCGAGGTACCGCAGTCCAACGAGGATGACAGCGACGAGGAGGACAATGCCTCTGCCTCAGCTTCAGCCTCCACTCCTGCTACGAGTCAGTGATATTTATTGTTAGTGTGTGTGTGTTTCAACATTCCCTGGTTTACTCACTCTTAAACAAAATCAATGTCATGACTTGTAGTGTTTGTGGGTTGTTTTTGTTCTTGCTGCCTTTTGCTTGACGGCGCCACAGCAGCAGTGTGTTTTGTGATATAAACATTCATATTATTCGCCTACAAAACCCTTGTCAACCTGCGTTCCTTTTCTTCCTGCAGGTAATTCAGAGGGAGGAGAGAGCCAGGCAGCAGGAAGCACATAGCGTCACTCTTGGACAGCCTGCTAAGATGCTGTTGTTGAGGCATTTTGCTGTAGGCATCTCCATGGACACCCCTTGACCAACATGGGTCCTCCAGACCAGTACTTTTGGATATTAGAAGTCTAGCTCCAGGAAAATAACCCCTTGTGCCGGAGTGTCTCACCCAACTCGTGCAGTTCATCTTCTCTGCATTCAGCGTAATATCTGGAGTCGTTTCTTCCCTCCCTCTCCTGTTTTGTGTTTTATTTTTGTTTTCGAGTATTTTTTCCTCTCCCCGATAGCAAAAATAAAGACTTCAAAGCTTTGGTTTGGGACTTTTCTGCTCATCATATTGATGAGTGTAAGGGTGTTTTCCTCTACATTTTAAAGTATGGCACATGTTAAGACTGCAGTTTCTACTTTGGGACCTTTTTACTCACTCTACAGTTGTGCCTCTGGACGCCACACATCCAGAGGAGCTTCATTCAGTGTATTTGACTAGTCATCAGTCAGTTGTTCCTACATTGAGTCCAATCCTCCTCCTACCCCCCCATCCCAACCAGTCCGTGCGTTAGGTTTTGGCAAATGTAATTTATTTTGGATCGTCATTTTCATGAGGCATCTCAACACATATGTGCTGTTTGTAATGGCTAGCCAAGACCACTCAAGTTGTCATTAATAGCAGTTTCTTATATTTCCTATTGACCTATATTATACTGAATAAAAGACTGAAACAATGCAGTTTCTGCTAAGTTAATTATGTCAGGACAAAAGAGCAGAAGGATTCACCTCAAATTTCTCTCTAAATTATAGTATGTGATTTAGTATCTATTATATCACCTTGTGGTTTTTTTTTTAATAATTTTATTTTTGTTTCCAAATCCAAAAAGTTAATTCATCAGTCTACATTCTGCATGTAACTGTTCTTTTTTTTCCTTTGAGCATCCCAAGGGTTTACTGTGTTGATACATATTTTTTTATGTTGAAAATATACAAACTTTTTATCCATTTACATTTGGAAAAACATATTGGAATGAAGACTTAACTTCATGTGTGGAAAATTTGAGTGATAACTGTAATACCTTTTGAATGTCATGTACATTTGAATATATCATTTAGTAGCGCACCATGTTTTCTCATCTCCTCCAACTGCCCCCTTTACAAAATAAACCATTTTGGACTGACATCTGGCATTTTTCCTTATGAAACCTGAGTTTCTGTGCAAGATCCAAAAAGATCTTAAATCCAAATTTCAGAGTAAGACATCGGTAAGAGTGGTATACATTGACATCGCTTGTCTTTGTAGATTTATTAAATCAAAGCCGCAGCCAAAGAAAGGGAGAGCGGTTCATCTGTTTTGTATTCATGTGTTGGATCTGGCCTACAGGTTGATGTATGCTGTGCTTTGAATGCAGTAAGCAGGAATTGGACCAAAACTTACTTGTATACAATATGCATCACGCACAAGGTCATGAATATTTGATGCATGTACCTATCATAACAGCCTGACACAATCATATGCATCCCAACTAGACCGCTGCTGCTCCCAAACTCCCCTTATCTGACTTTCTGTGGAGCCACAGCGGGAAGGTGCTTTTCTACGCTGTCTCTTGTAAATGACTGCTGGTGTGGTGAAAGTCACAAAAAATAGTTATGACCTTAAATGTTGGGACAGTATTAAATATAAATCTATCTGCATAATTTGTTTTTTCCTGAGGCCTTGAAACCATACTACACACACACATTCTTTTTGCTATGTGATTTCACAAACTTGTTTGAGCGACTACTGGAGAAATGCACAAGAAAACTAATTTTGTTTATATAGACTTGGTTATAAACCAAAATTACAAAATGCTTCATAGGAAGAAGACATTAAAAGAGAAGGCAGTGGAATGTACAACCTACAAAATACAAGGTGTAAAACAATCCAGCCAGAGAAAACAAACAGCGAAAGTATGATCGCATTTAATTTTCAGCCTTGACCTTGAACAGCCGCAAGTCTCTGCTCTGGAAATCTGGGCCTCTTCCCAGGGGTCAGAGGGCACAACAACTCATTCAAATATAGATAGGCCTGACCATGTAATGCTCTGTATGTCAAAAGTAAAATTTTGAAATCAATCAATCCTGCAACAGGGAGCCGATGGAGAGAAGCTAAAACTGGAGTTCTTTTGCTGCAGAGTTATGGACCAGTTAGAAGTCTGGGAAAACTTTCTGAGGCGAGTGAGGAAGGCGATACAGTGTAATAAATGCATGGATGACTTTTTCTAAATCACAAGGCTGAAGAAGGGTCGGATTTTTAATTAAAAGCAGGACAGAGAGGGATTTCAAATAGATCTCAAAAGTTAAATTCGGATTAAATTTAATCCCAAGTTTTACTAGGATGCTCTGGGCTGAAGGCATGAGGACACCGCTGTCAATGACAAGCGTAAAACCGACTAACACAGGCAGAATGTGCAACCTTGATAAATTGATGAGACGGTGTAAAGCAGAGAGCCCAGAGATTTATTACGAGCATTAATAAATCATATGACACAAGGCTACCACATTTTCTCCTGTCAATACTTGGCACACAAGCACATAAATAAAAAAATTGGGTTCTGATCCTCTGGTGTTTTTTTTTTTTTTTTTGAAAGATACCAACTAAATTTTGGTTCCATAAAGCTCCTTCTTCTTTTTTACTTCGCTGATGTATTCAAATGAAGTGAGGAGGGATTTTAAACTTGCATTGTCTTATTACAAAGCCATTTCTTCTACATGTGACCCTAATACTTTTTAGAAGCCTGAAATGTGAAGCTAAACAGAATATCAAAAGCAAATACTATTTTTATGTTATGTAACTGAACTTTGTTTTTGTTTAGTTTTTTACTATTTTCCATCCAGGTAATAATCTTACGATCCATTAGATCCATCTCAGATTCCCTTGTGGTGGTTCTTAGACGTTAGTGGTAAGTCTTTAAACTTGGAGACACTGCTGTAAGGGACAAAACTTGCACAGGAATGTAGTTTCAGTAATTTACACTTTGTTTTCTAGTCTTAACGTAAAGGTCAGACACTCCATACAGTTATTTGTATTTTCTCAAATAATCACTTTGTCTATAAAATGTCAGAAAATTGCCAAATTGCCCATGTCTCAGAAATCCAATGTCTTTTTTCCTTAGATACAACAGACTAAAGAAAACAGAGCAAAGCAGAGAACACTCACATTTAAGAAGCTGGTACCTGCAAAGTGTAGGCATTTCTGCTTGAAAAGTCATTCAAACTATTATGTAATGATAAAATAGTTGCAGAAATTAAAGGTCAAGTTCAGAGAGATGTATTTACCACACTGCCTCCAGCATTGGTTCTGTCTTTGGGAGCTTGTTTGTAGTCAGTTATTTGAGTCACAAAATATTGGATTATGTTCTTCCAACAGAGCTATAATCTTGTAACCTTGAATTGATTGTCTTAGCCTGCCTTACTCATGTATTGTTCCTATCCTCCCCTGTTATATGCAGGTCCAATTCTCTCTCCCCCTTTTCTTTTGATATGCTGTAAATTCTCCATACTGTATTATTTTAAAGGTTCTTCCCTGAACTAAGGCTATCTCTAAAATGTGTTCATTGTTATGAAACCTAAGTAGATGGTGTCACAGTGTATTGGTTTAAATGTTTTTTATTTTTCAAATGGTTTTCCTCTGGTGTATTGGGATCAAATTGAGCAGGACAAAATTACCTGTGCAAAAAACACTCCACTCCCCTTTGTCTTGTCTTTGTTGATTTATGAGGCTTAGAGCCACTCTGTCCTCAAAAAGTTGTTACGCGAGGAGCTAAGCACCAAAATAAATAAACTGATCCACAAGAAAGTAAGAGTGGAGTATTTGAAGGTGGTCTTAACTGTGGAAGCACATTGCATAGTAACGTAACTGTTTATCTCAATCATGCGTTTCCTTTTTATTGTATGCTCTAGGCATCAAGGTCAGCATTATCACATTATCACATAAGAACATAATCAAGATGTGTTGTTATGTGTTGCTAAATATTTGTAGTACAGTAGTAGTTATAAATGAAAGAATCTTTCTGACTAAGGAAGGAGTGTTTCTTTCGTTTTTTCCTCTTTAGTCATGCTGGCGGCATGGCCCAAGGGAGGCAATGTCTGTTTGTCGGACTGTGGGTCTGTCTTACTTATGTTTCTGTGAGCAAACAGACCTCAAAGCACCACTGTGCCTAAGTACAACAATTTGAAGGATTTCCAGAGGCCTGGGGAGATTTTGGGAAACAAGATTCCTTGTGACACCTCAGTTTTGTCTTTGGACCCCTTGTGAGGTCTCGGCCCACAAGCTGGAAACCACTGGCATCATCTGATTATCTGGAGGTATTAAAAGTATGGTTAACATTATCATAAACAGACAAAAGTTATGTTTACACTTTGTATAAAACTAAAACACATTGTGTGTATCCTTGAGGTCTAGCAAACATGTTGAATTAATTTCCTTCCTCATTAAACATTTGCAGAGCAGATATTCTTGAATATTTTAAATTGCAGATTGTTGACATCCATATTTGTTTACTAGACCTGTTCTTCTTCCCTACCTTACTGCCAGCAACTGTCAATTAGCCAAATAGCATGAAACCATTGGCTGGATGTGACTTGTGCCGCCCACGTCTTCTTTTGCATGCATGATACAAACAAAATGGGGCCCCGCTGATAGAACATGGCTTCATAGCGCCACAAGTGGTCAAACACTCCACAGGGTACCTTTAATTTTCGTCAGGGAATGGTAAAAATGTTCATTTTTATTGTTGCTCAAATAAAATGTTCTCCTCTGTTTCTGCACAGAATGAATCTGCATTGTTTTGGATCGAATGAATATTCAGACCGTGTTTTTTCTGCTGATTAAATGCAAATGACACACCATAGAAATGCATTACTTCAGACCAGGTGGAAGCTGTTGTAAAGCGATACCCCAGAGTTACAGCAGCTCCTGAATTTCAGTAGACTTGGACGACTTTCAAGCCTATACATGTCATGATGTCAGAATGAGAAGCACCTAATATGCATTGTTAAAAAAGTAAAAGCCAAGGAATGAACCTCTTATGTCATTACTCAAACAGCTCCTTTTAAGAATTCCTTATGGAAAACAAATTACACCTGCTAACACTAAGTCATTCCTCTTCTTCACGCAGCCTGCTCCGGTGTTATAACTCAGAGAGCATTTAAAGGGAGTGCAAAATTAAAATTACCGCCTCAGACGGCACATTTCTAAGACCTGTTATCACCTATAAGCTGAAGCTTGTTTACAAAAGGCAGATTTGTAAATGAGTCACGCAGTCCTAGTTAACTTGGGAAGTGTTGGCAGTTTGTAAGGATAATCATGTCAGAGTGGATTAAGTTCAGAGGGGGAAGTTGATAAAAGATTGTGATGAAAATACTTAAGAGGAGAATTTGTGGAATGCTCTGCTGGAGAAGGGGGAGTAATGTTTTTATACCAGTGAACAGAGGTAAATATCTATCAAAGTCTTACTATATTCTTCCTTCTGAGGAGCTTGGGTAAACAGCAGGAGCCACATAAAAAGCAATCATCAAAACCAAAGTAACATTTATATCATCTCCCATAAAGAACCTCTGATGATTCTTTATTTGTGTCATTTATTTCCTTACAAGGAGACAAGTCATGCCGAATAGGGCTGGGAAAATAAGAATAACTGCAACATGACTATTTCTTCTATGTGACCATTACAAGAAGCATCCTCTTACAAGATGGAAATGTTGTATAAATAAAGTGAAATTAGTAACAGGAAGTCCAAACCTCACCTAAAAAATAAACAAATAAATTACTCGGTAATCAGATGTAGTTCCACAGTATTATCGGATGTTTTGTCTTTTTCCCACATTGATAGCCTGGGAAAATGTATCTGGTGACAACATGCTGAAAATGTCAGTATAATGCTCTGAAATGGGTTTGCTAAGTGCATTTTCTATCCCAAAGACAGGTAAGAAAAGTGCTGAGACAAAAATGAATTCCTTAGCTATATGTCACACATTAAAAAAAAAAACCATTCCATTGCTTATTTGCTGCATTTTAACTGTTTTCACTGTTAGAATTTGAAATGAGACTTGTTGGGTCTAATAATAACGGAGGAGCCTAGACCTGCTCTATATGAAAAGTGTCCGGAGATAACTTTTGTCATGATTTGTCGCTATGCAAATAAAATCAAATGGAATTGTTTAATTATAAATACTCCTTCCAACCAGGGGCCCCAGACTTTTAGAGGACCCAAAAGTCTTTTATTCTTTGTGTTATATGACAACCTGCAAATTTATTTGGGAATATGCACGAATACAGCAGAGTATCAACTGAAACAATCAGGGAGCAACTTAACACCCTGTTTTTACTTGAACACCCACTTCATATATTCAAGAAGTGCATCCAAACCCAGCTGTGTCAGAATATGATGTCCCTACATAGATTTGTGTTTAACACAAAGGGGGGGTCCGTCGCAAATTTTTGCCCCACGGCCACTTAGCAGGTTAATCCAGCCATGCTTTTGTTAATGTAGCCTTGTAACATGTGGCTACCGTCGATCATCTCCCTTATTATACCTCTTTCCTCACGACAGGTGGTTTCTGTTTTCTGTTCTGTATGTATTCAAATACTGTGGTCTGCTTATACAATTTAGAGGTACTTGTACTTTACTTGAGTACTTCCAGTTACTTCACTACATTTCAAAGGCAAATAGTCTTCTTTTTCCCGCACTGCGTTTATATAAAAGTTTCTGCATAGTTACTAGTTACTTTATAGATAAAGTTAATTTAATAATTTACACACATTTTGTATCATCAAGCTTAAATATGATACACGGAACCAGTATGCTTATAGCAGTATACATGAGCTTCACATAGACCATTAAAATGATGCTTACACATTAAAGCGTGAGTAAGAATAGCCCAATATTATAACAATATTACACTGTCTGCCTGCACAAGTACTTTTGATACTTAAAACTACAATTTGTTATTCATATTTTTGTACTTTTGCTTAACAGGTAAAATAAAGATCCTTTACTTTCATACAAGTAAAGAATCTGGAAAGAACTCCTTCACTCTCAGTCAAAACATAAGGCGTGATATAGATATCAAAAATACTATTGATTTGTATTAGTCTTTAGTAATATTTGTTATTTTGTTCTATTTATATTACTCATTTAATCAATCTTATATTTCTTTCAATTAAACGTATCATCCATCACATACAGTAACCCCAGTTAGGTTGAAATGTTGTCATTCTTATGTTATTCCACCAGGGGGAGCTGTCATGTGAAAAAGGATTTTATTTATGAAGTTCAGATTAATTAAAGGTGTAAATCACAGCTCAACATAGGTTCCACCCCTCCGAGCACTCTGAACTATTTGAACAGGAACATGGAACCATGTAGATACAAGCAGTTAGAGAGAAACATGTAGATTTAGTTCATTATAATGACTCATAACAATGAGTGTGAAAATGTAAGTGACATTCTTTGTTTTGTAAATGTTTCACTGTATGAGTACAGTAAAATCACAAGTCAAACCAAAATAATTTCAGCCACATCCCAGCCTTTATGGGTCAGACAGGACAAATAAGAGAATCAGTCAGCCCCACTCACTCCAGTAACTCTCCTTCATTCCTTTATTCCTTTTTCTGCCGCTAATTCCATTCACTCAGTACACGTTAGCTACTGCCACTAGATAAAGCGCATTTAGAGTATTTTGTTTTGAAACAATTTATAGTTAAAATCTTAATCTCAGGGATTTGTTGTAGCTAATTAGTGTTGTTTGTGACACAGCATGTGTTACAGTGAGAGAGATTAAACACTGGGAACACGCAAAATAAACAGGGTGAATGCAATGGTAAACTCTAGAAATTATTTTGTCTTTTAAAGGTCCAGTGTGTAATATTTAGAAGGATCTAATGGCAGAAATTGAATTAATATAATATTCATTAGGTATTTTCATTAGTGCTATAAATCACCTGAAAATAAGAATTACTGTTTTTTGTTACTTTAGAATGAGTGTGTTTTTATCACAGAAGTAGCGGCCACCATTTATTTCTAAGTAGCACAACAATGACCAAAACCAATACTGTCTCTAGAAAAAATGCATACGCATTTTCGCAAGTTTGTGCCACCATATGTTTCTCTACACGCATTAAGGAAACAGTATCATTGGTTGCAATCTAAACAGATGCCACTAAATCCTACAACACTGGTCCTAAAAAAAGTGTTTAATGTAGAGCAAAGCTTTTATCAATAGACTAAATTTACTTAAAATAGTTCATAAAAAAAACCCTCTCTATATTGAAATATTTATTTAAAGTTAAAGACTTTAAAGAAGCATCACCTTGGAACATTAATCTTATTGGAAAGTGGTTTATATAGTAGTCAAATGTAACATAATTTTGAATTGTTGCCTATTTGACCGAGAAAAGAGTGTTTATCTCACTCCCTCTACAAAGATATGAGACTTCCTGCTTCCAGTGAATGCAAAATGACGAATTTTACATCATAGGAAGCAGTGCAACACTGCCGTATTTCTCCCCTCTCCGGTGAAGTGAGGGAATGATGCACGACCATTCAAAAATATGACTGGGCTTCTAATGATACAAAGCTTAATGCAAATGGGTGAAGTGTCCCTTTAAATGGTCTTGAATATCGTTAAATAGTCAGTTGTGCAAAAAACATCCTCTGAAATTCTCAATATTTTTCTTCCATTTTTCATTTAATTCCAGTTGTTGGAATTAAAAAAAAGTCTAAAATCTAAGTTGATGAAATCTATAGGGATGCTTTATTGTGGGTTTGCCTTTGTTATCGGAACACAGATGTCCAGAAAAAGCTCTAAATCATAAGATGATTCTTAAAAACGCTGAGAAACGTGTGCTTCACTTTTGCATATTTGTTTTAAATATAAAGTGATTTACTTATGACATCTAATAAAATCCATATTTACCAGAATATGTGTGTTTGATGGTTGAGGGAGCAGAGGCCATATGCTGGTGCAACTGAAATGGTCTGCAGGATCATAGCTTCCTTCAGCCTTCCAGCTCTACACCTTGCCCCACTTCTCTCTCTAATCCCCTACTCCATCAAATCCTGCCACTCCCAATCAGCGGCCCACCCCAAAGCCCCTATAAACACTCACACACCCACCAATACTGGAAAATAAACATCCTGGCACGCACACCCCTTTTTATATCTGACTCAAATCAAAAGCATTTTAATTTAAAGCACCCTTTCCCTGCCCTTACAGAGCCCTCAAAGACACTGAGAAGGGACTAGTTCAAAGGTTTCAAGGTCTAGAGTATATTCTGATTCACATGGGAACCGATGTCCTAATAGCAAAGTCACCAATACCAGCGCTACAGCGAGAAAAAGGGTTTCCTGAGGCAAAGATAAATGTGTCAATGCCTGACATATCTCTGCACACCATCAATAACATTAATTCTGTTTGTTAAACAGTGTACCCATCTGCAAGATGTCCAAACTGCTCTCCACGGACACAGCTATCAGCAGCATCTCTACAACCACATTCACCTCAAGAAAAAAGCCAAGTGAGACTGTGTGCAGAGAGTCAGACTGGAGGACATCAGAAGCAGCAAACAGAAGACTCTTTGTTCAACCAAACTCACACCAGCCCGCTCAAAGAATGACCATCATTCTTTTCAATAGCAGAGACGGTGCCGTCCAAGATCTATTTAGAGACGACACTGCCAAATTAAGCAGCCTTTGCACCTCCAGTACCACCCCCTCGAACTCCTGCGAGCCAATCAGAAAGCTGCGCCGCTGTTAGCTGCACCAGCCTGTCTGGACCGTACTCCAGACTATCCATTAACACTGTTTAAAAGTCATAGACAACAGGCACTTATTACGAACTGAATTGTTCTTTTCAGCGTATACACACAATGTCATCGCTTTTAATTAGCAGCTTATATAAATTCACTGAATTATGAATGATTATTTAGGTTTAAAGGTTTTCAATATTTATGGATGTGAATAGCAAAATGCACATGAATTATGAATGAATACGAGGAGTCGACACGTACATTTATTTGACTTATACATCTGTCTCTATTATAAAATGATATATTCATGACCTCACATTTCCCACCAAACAAATCCAACATAAATCTTATAATGCAATTAAAAAGTGTAACGCCCAATGTCTTAATGTAATCATTTCTTTATGAAAAAAAGAAAATACAGCCAAAATGGATTGTGATAATTCATCTTTGGAGAGTTGCTCAGGAAGAGGAGAAACACCTGCTCATTGCAGTTGTTCAGGCTGTCTGGGTCCTTAGAGTCACTGCTGCATCCTCCGTCCTGCTATCTTCCTGCTAAGATGTCTGAACTCACCAACATGCTGCAGCTGGACATGGGAGGGGGTTGTAAAAGTTTGGCATGTTTATTGTAGATCTTGTCAGTGCTGTTACCAACAACAGATGTCTTGTATACACTAACACTATTATCCTCCAACACGCTACGATGTTGACAGGAATATGGAGGGAGGGGGGGATTCCTTTTAATCTGCAAAACACAAATAATCATCGATTTGAGCTAAAACACCAACACGTAGACAGTTGACACAAGATAGTCGTAGATTATACAAGAAACCTGATTATACAAGAAACCACATAAAGGAGAAGATAATGGGTGAAGTGGATTATTTAGTCTTGCTGAGCTCTTTAAGAGTTTTACTTCTTTCAATTTTGAGTTCATTAACTCCTGCTGGCCCTAGGTCTAACCTGCCATTATCACCCCATGAAAGCTACAATAGGAAAAACAAATAGCTGTAATGATTTCTTTGAAAATTCCAAGCCACAGTCAAAATTCCTGTAGATGAATCGTACTTTGTGATCAAATGGATGCCATGTGTTATTATGCAGTTTGGTTTTCTCACCAGTGTTGCTTTCATTAACTGTTTTTTTATTCCTGAAAATCATGTAGTTCTCTGCTGTGGGTTTGTACACATTTTGGTTTGAAGGCCATCTAACGGAAATATCTGTTTATACCAGAGGTAAACTGGTTCCACTTTCATTGCTGTTGTAAACATTTTAATCTTATTTGGGGTGCTCCAAGTACAAAAAATATATGAGGAAATTACATAAAAATACTATGTAAGTACATGCTGGGAAATGCTTTCCATTTTTTTCTATTTGCTTCTGTAACTGGAGCGAAAGTTGTCACTGTTGGAAAATACTTCATGTATTGGATTTCATTGCATCCAAATGTTGGCGGGTGACATGCCTTTGATGTGAGGGAGTCGTGTACTTCTCTGTTATTCCTGTAATTGGCTTTAAAATATGAAATTGCTCAAAATACTAACTGTTGAAGTCATTTCTCCCCCACAGCTGTAGTAAATACAGTAAGTCACAGTCAAACTGAAACATGTGCTCCACTTGGCCAAATAAAACCCAAAGGGAAAAAGATTATTTTTTCACTCACAAAAATACAACAGTTTCCCCCGGACCATCCGTCAGCCACATCATTCTGTGTGACCTGCCTCTGATCGACTCTACGCTCAGGTAACTCAAGCTGACTTCTGTGTTACCTCCAACTGCCTGCAGTCATGGTATGAACTCCAAGAGGTGATGTTGCCTCATTGAAACTGTGCAGGAAGTTGTATAAGTTGTGTTGTCTGGCCTTTTCAGGGATTTGTCTCCTGGGGAATAACAAGCACTCTCATGCATGTACAACTCAGAAAGAGCTTTTCCTGCTTAATATAACTCATATTGAGGAGATGAAATATGGGGACAACATATTAAATTTAAAACAACTTACATCCAAAGTAGACCCTTCACCCAAAACAACCATTAGTATTCACTAAGATTTCAGTATGAACTGTATTATATTCAATATTACATTGACTCCAAGTCAGAACTGGCATCTGAGGGGACCAGGATATATCTCAAACAAATATTGTTCTTGAATTACCTCCATATAAAAAGTTTATTTACAATACTGCACATACTGTATATACTGCTGCCATCACATAAAAACTCTGCAACCCCATTTTGGTGTGTTTAATGTTCTGACTTTAACTTGAAGCCAAATTCCTGCTCAGATACTTACACACGGTTGTTTATCATCAAGCTGTGATTTTCAGTGTATTGAAGGAGTTGTCATGAACTGTTGTTAGCTTTTCTGATTAGACCACATTCCCTAAACCTGGCTCCTCCACTGCCTCCCCTTTAGTGATATCTGAGAGGGCATTTCAATGGTAATAGTAACAGACTTAAATTAATGGGGGCTTTGTTCCATTAGGTATACCAGTGAGCCATTTCAATGAGTCAACATGAACTAAACCAGGGCCCTAGATCAGACACATGAGAAAGGAATGCAGCTACAATTAATGATATCAATTACACCTGTGCTTTACTTGCTATGACATGTCAAAATGTCTGCCTCAAGAAAGGCCCATAGGAGAGTTTTTATTTGGGAAAAAGTCAAAAGGTATGCCTTTATGTCAAATTCAGGATGCATTGTTGTAGCTGTGTCAGCTTCTGCTCTGCGAATTTGACCATTAGTGGAGAAATGTGCATTGTTTGTATGATGTTTGAATGTCAGGCATGACACCCATGGTAGACTCAAACATAATGATTCTTATTTTCAGGTGATTATTGTGAAGACATGGATTCTTCCTTATTTTATAAATAGATCTCCATAAATCATACACACTGGACCTTTCACAGAACTTTTTTTTATTCATAATTTACAATCCAAGCATGGTTCCAGACTTCTAAATCGATACTCAAATCTTTTTTTAATTTGTCATTCAATTAGTCTGTTGTGGTTGAATATGTTGGAGACCCACCAAGCCAATAATAGCATTGTCGGTGGGACTGAGAGCGGGAACATTTCCCTCGAGAGCCTGAAAAATGGTGACAGAAAATGATGCAAAAATTGAGAAACGTGTGGTTGAGATCAACACAGCTGTAGCTGGTTATAAGTAAATTTAACTATTTCTTCGATCACCACAAAACAATAACTACAGCTTCTGTGATGAGGGAAAAAGTTGCTACTGAATTGTCAGAGCAAAATAAACACACAAAAAAACAGCTAACATGGTCCAGATATCAGACTGAATAATAAAGTGAAATAGAAATGCCAATTCAGTCTAATTATTGGCCATCGATAATCCACCTCAACAGTTCAACAGTTCTCTTTAGAGCTTCTTTCTACCAATGAAGTTGTTCCTATTAAAAGACAAAGTGAATTATCCAACCAGACCATTGTTTCTGGAAAGGTTTCTGGAATTGCTGTTTAAATTTTCCAGTGTAATTTTCAATGTTGTAACGAGCATAAACAAACCTTCATTGTTTTGGGGTGGAGGCAGAAAATCCCAGAGTCAGATATCTGAAAACCTGGACAAATCTAAATCAAAACCTTCTGCATGGCTAGACACACTGATTACTACTTTTATTATTAATACTCTTTGAAATTTGGGTGAACATTTTCCTGTAGAAAACTTAATAAACTCAATTTAAAACTCCTGTAGGGGTTGAGAAAGTTCTGTGACTCAGGAAGCCTCATAAAACCTTTCGGCTGAACTCAAAACTGCACGGTGGTCAAGCTAAAAACAAGGTTGCTTATGTTCACCTTTGGAAAGTTTACTTTTTTGAGACACAATCTTGTGTTCCAACAGCAAATTATTTACAAAAAAAAAACATTCCCCGAAGATCATCTTTAATTATCTTCAAAGCGTCTCTGTACGAATGATTCAATTTCACTCAAAAGATAAGGTTGCCTCTTTTCTTATCCCTTTTTCTTATTCTTATTTACTCAACAAAACCAATAACAATTACTCTCTCTCAGTTACTTTCTGGCTAACCTGTGTGTGGCACTTAGCCCGATCCCACTGGCTCCAACTGAAAACTCACAAATATATAGTTTCATTTCCAAAAACAGCTGAGCACTGTTGCTTTTAGAAGTGTTTCAAATAAGAGTAAATAATGCATTATTTCTTAAGAACTATTTTCAGCCGCGAAGTTAATACACATTTGGGCTCTAGTGAGTATTTCTGGCAGCAGGACGGTGTATGTGGGATTGAATAAACCTCCTTCACTGTGAAGGGACATGTCACCCAGTACAACACTGTGGCTCAATAATGTGTTTTTAATAGTTTTTGGACGACAGTGGAGCTCTGACAGTAATAATCTACATCAGGCTTTGGCTAAAAAAGGCAATACTTGTTAGTGTGATCTATTACCAGTTGGTTTTGGTGTTTACATGGGATTTGATAAGAAAAAAAGAATATTACAATCATATCCTAATATTCAGGAGATGGAGAAGAGCCTGTTTCTGTCAATAATTTGAAATGAGAAGCTGTCACAGTCACATCCCCGTCGAGTTCTCTGCCTGTCAGAGGGATCAAACTGTCTGGTCTGTCTGCATAAGCTTATATCATTGCTGCCTTTCAGTACACAGGCTGCTGAGCTGTTGTATAATAGGTAATTCCAGAGAACCTGACTAAGTGAACCAGCATTATTCAAATGTTCACATGTTAGCGTGACAAAGGTGTAAAACACAACACCTTTGTCATGCTAACATGTGCCATATGGTTTATTATAATGTAATCTGATCGTCAACTTTCCGCACAGGGATCCCCATCTCATAGTCATTTATTTCATTATCAACAGCATCTTGCATTTTAAGACTTTTATTCTTTTATTTATGTATTTTAAATACAATCTGAGTACAGAGTATTTGGGAGAAATGATGAACATCCAAACCTCTGAAATTATGTTTATTCAGCAGTCAATATAGAATGTTAGATAAAACATTTTTTGGCACAGTTGCTTAATGATAATAAGCTGTCCCGTTTCTGTGTGGTAATCTAAATAAATATGCAAAAAAAAAACATAATTTATTTCCCAAATAAATACAATATAAACTACAATAAAGATGCACCGCATCCACGCCCCACACTGCACCACCTCAGGAAAAACAGAAACAAAAACATAATTTATTGTACTTCAGGCAAACAGTTGCAATGGGTTCAAAATAAAGATTGTCGAAGGTGAAAACATGTTTCATATTTCATTTCAACAGCTTATTTTCTGCTAAAACTCTACCAGGCAATACAACAAGGAGGCATTTGATGGGCCAATAAAAGGCTGTACTGTGGGCTTTGGATCATAGTAAGTTACAGGTTTTTATGGATGGGTGCAAACACATTTTCAGATCCCGACTCTACTTCATAGTTAGTTTTTTGTCTGTGGGGGAAGAAAAAAAAATACCGCTACTGATCATTAAAGCATTCTTCCCTTTCACACCTCAGATTAGCTAAAGTTCTGAGTGTAAACGCTCAGAAATTACAACCAGAGACGATAATAAAGCGGTTATATCACCTGGAACTTGAGATGTGAGATATTTATAAATCTAAGTTAATGAATTAATTGTGAGTTGAATTGACTCTGTGTGTTTTGGCAATTCTTTGAGGAAAATAATTCCAGAGGATTATGGGTAATTAGAATACTGGGTGTTTTGGGGAAAGTATAAAAAAAAGATCATCATTTCTTTGAGTGTGATGACTTATTCTATGGAGAGCAGGTGGGATACATTTTCATGTTGTTCTATTACTATCATGAGAGAGTATTTGTGTGTTTTGAAACAGGTCCTCATTGTTAATCTACACAACATCGATATACAAAACACAACAATTAAAGGTGGGTATCAAACCTGGAGCTATATAAAAGGATTTTCTTTCATTGTCAAATTCTTAACCATAACACATGTTCTTTTACCTGTGTAATAACACTGCAATCAGTAACAGTAATGCATACAAGCAGGGAAACAGGTCACAAAGTCATGTCACCTGTGATAACTCAACACACTTTTAAGTCAATGTACTTTACAGAGACAGCTGATCACTGATCATTTTAGGTCAATGGTCCAAACTGTCTTATGCAGAAAGTAAACATCGGTGCATTGCATGTATTTTCATTTTTATTTATGGCTTTGAAATGGATTTTTGAGCACTTTTTTTGCCTGATAGGTGATTTACTGTCACCATTATAACCATGTAAAGTACAAGATTTGGAGTTATAGACGTTTACGCCCATGGATATGAAGTGTAGTAACAGCAATAATCTAGTCCACCATGGCTCATCTATCGCATGTACTACTACTCAAATGCAATATCACAAACATAATGTTGCTACATTGTTGTTACACCACAGTTTACAGTGTTACTACACAGATAGAAAAGATAATAAAAACTTTTTGGTATGAACAGTCATTCTCTGTGTCTCTTTACATGGAATCCACAAAAACGCAGCACTCGCTGTCCATGTGATTTGGTTCCAATTTGTATTGACAGACGCCAAAAAAAGTCAAGTTTGCCTGTCACAAAAAGGCCGCCGTGGAGCAGCCTGTGAAAATATTACCATCCTTTTCTTCCTTCCTTGAGTTTATATTCCACAGTTTGTCTTTTAACAGCACCCACTGTTCCAACAGAGGCTGAGAGCAGCAAGAAGAAGTGATAAGTCCATTTCTCTGGGTCATACACACCCGCAGTTCTTCGCCGACACATTCTGTACCGTGTAATAGCGATTGTTGTTGCCCAGGAAGGAAAAGTCCTTTTCGAAGGCGGTGGGCCGGCAGCAGGGCCCGTTGCTGACCTTGTCCTTGCGGCCCTTCTTCCTGAAGCCCGTCCGCATCATGTACTTCATGATGACGTCGTAGTTTTGCCGATGTTGGTCCTCACATTTGCCACTGCAATAGCGCAGCAGCACTGTCTCATTACTGTCATAACCGAGACCCAGTTCACTCACGGTCAGCTGCAGCTTCCTCAAGGAGCAGGGCTTAGGCCTCTGGGCTCTTTTAGTCCTTCGGGCCTGCTTCTCACCCAGGCGCCGGCTCTTCCTCCTCTTCCTGTCAAGCAAGGTCCCGACCACATGCTGAAGCTCACCCTCTGTGAAGCTCTGGAACATCATGGAAACTGACAAAGAGGAGATAAATTAACACCAGCAGACAGCTAGAGTGAGTTTTTATGTAATCTTATAGTCATAAGATATGGAAACAGGGTAAATGCCTCACATAGAGAACATGATGAAATGAAAATTACGTGCAAACAGATGAGCACAAGTTTATTTTATCTGACATCATGACAACAACAAACCAGTCTTATCACCATCGGTACTAAAGATCGTATCAGAATTCCTTAAAACCCATTTAAGTTGAAGAATGCCTCTCAGGGAGGCCATGTGGAACAAAAGAAAAGTGGGTATTTGATCCGCTCTTAAGCATTATAGTGGTTCTATGGAAAGCCAGTGAACTATGAGGTGCTAATTGACTGCAGGTTATGGTGAGACATTAAAACCTGCTCTATAAACAACAGAGTCGGGTACTAAGTGTTCTGTCTGAACCCCAGCAACCCTTTCACACAACCCCTTATCTCAGACCAGACAAGGAAAGAGGACAATAACTCATTTTATCTTACACTCTGAGAGGAGAGAGTTCATCTCGTCTGCCGAGCGTGTTCTCCGATGAAGACCACCCATCTGCCTGGACAACACTGTTGATTCTGCTGATGATGATGGTGGCGATGAGGGGGATTGCGGCGAGGTCTTGGATGTTGATTCTGATGATGAAGACTGCATCGATGAGGATGAAGATGCGTACGGATATTTCGTCTTAGGTCTGAACTGTCCGATAGTGGCCATGTTTCTAATGAGGAGGATGGACAGGGCTGCACCACAGAGCATGAAGGCAAAAGTAGCACCTTTCCATAACTTCATCTTAGAACGTGGAGGAGCATTGAAACTCTGTCGAGAGAGGCACAAACGGACAAACGTCAGACATGTTCAGTAACACATTCAAACATGTAAACCATCTTCTCAACTTGTCACATTAAAGCACAGAGAACAATGCAAAACTTTTTATCTTCCGTGCCAGTACATATCTTTGACCCTCCCATGATTCCACTTCTCTCAACAGGGCTTTTATTTAACCGTCAGTTTTCTTTTTTGGGATTCTGCTGTCATTTCATTTTAACTTTAAGTGGGTTTATGATCTGTGAGCTTGACATCACTTGCTGACACCTGAGAATTCAGTGTGTATTTAATCGCTCCTGGCTGAGAAGGAAAAAACATAACTGCCAGTTCTTATTTGAACTTAAGGCAGGTCAGATGAGTTTTACAACCCCTGCCCCTTGAAACCTCTTAAAAGTTTGTGTATCATATCAAAAATACCTGATGTGGGTGAGAATAGCTTCTTCTATTCATTTCTGAAGGAAAAAACATTTTTCTTTGCAGAAGTAAATCATCCATTCCTTCCTTTACAAGAATTTCTTTAACCACACCTATTTGTAATGCTATGTATAATGAGGCCTCAGTGAGAATGTGTGTACATCCCTTTATCTTATACCGCCCCTCCCTTTCAATAGACACTGCACCATAGCAGCCACAAATCATAGTTTGGAGGAATTATACCTCATTTTTTTGCTTTCCTTATTGTCATGCCACAGGTATTTGAGAGTTTTTACAAGCTCACTTCTTTGTATTTTTCATATCATGTCACCAGTGAGCAAAACATTTCCCCAGAGCCGGAAATGGTATACTGGCAGTGACTAACAGCAAATCCAGACCAGCCTTACAAAGTGTTTTCCCAGACTGGATTCTGTAGTGTACATATACAGGCTGCTGGAGTGTTTACAATGGGACAAAATGTCACATATCTTTGTCTACTCTGGTAGAATAACAAAATTCTGAAATGAATAACTTCTGGAAGTTTGCACTTTCAAAATGTGCGTTACTCCTGCGGATCACAGTTAACAGAAGTTTTTAAAAAAATAGTAAGAACATTTTGGCTTTTTGGTGGAATCTGCTTTTTGCAGTAAACTAAGTAAAACAAAAAATCACTATATGCAAATATAGACACTGCCTCTGTGTTTTAGACACAGCAGAGGGAAAATACAAATAAGCTGTATGCACGAGTCGCAGTAGAATAAACATGGTATAAACAGGTAGAACCAGTCCTATCAGTCAAAGCTTGACTCATCACTCATAATTCCATATGGGTTTGACGTGGTAAGCAGCCTCTGCACAATGAAGGGGTAGAATGGTATTCATTTGAAAGTCAAACATTTCAGCTAACAACCTCATTTAACACAGTGTATGTAAATCAAATGTGGAGCTGTGGCTGTGGCAGAATGCTACTTGGTGCCTGGCTATATGTCTGAATTTTACCAGACATGATAGATAGAAGCCTCAATGGAAAGTCTCATTTTCCTAACACCATCTTACTGCTCCTGCTCTAAATGTGATAAATTTTTTAATTTAAAAAGAGCTAGTTTGTTATGATATATGGCAAAGGATGAGATCATTGTTTTCTTATGCTATTAATAGGTCAGTTTGGGACAATTACTCAGCTTCGGAGTTTGCTGTTTCACACAGCCGTGATACATCAATGCCTGTAGACTGTTCGCTCTGTGGCTCATCTTGATAAAACAATTAGCTCGTAAAAAACAGATGAGTCCTCCGATGTCTCAGTTGCTGACACTGGATGAAGCCTGGTCATCAAACACTGATCTCATGTCCCTGAAGACACTTTGATTGTCATAATTGCTCCACTCAGAAACACATTAGTCCCATCTGCAGTCGATTGACGCCAATAAAAGTGCCAGGGAGCATTCTGCAGCTTGTTCCGATGGCCACGGATGATTAATCAGAACAGACATTTAATATCTACCACTGGCCTCCGCTGTCAAGCACATAAATATACAGATATTGATAGGGGGAAGGGGCACCGGTGTTTTCTTAGGAGAGCAACGGAAAGACATGAATGAGCGGTTCACTTCCTGAAAGGACAAATGCTGCTGTTTTCCAGCAAACAGAGAAGAGCAACAACGCAGAGGATATAGTGGAACCCCAGAGGACTTTCCAGCAGAAGGAAAAGCCATCCTCAAACAGAGACATAAAAGTGCAGATGAGTTGCAAAGACAACTAAAACAGCTCTCACACAGGCGCAGCATGTCCGGCCCTCACAAAGCATCAGCGCTGATGTGCCCATGCATGCTCCGAGATAAGGCAAGTTGAACGTGTGAGGCCTAAAACAAACACATCAAATTATCCATTCAAAAGGAGAAAAGGAGTGCAAACGAAGATTTGCGCGATTTTGTGTTTGTAGTGATACTTGGACTGAAAACGAGGTATGTAAAGAAATAACCCACTTGATGTTTGCTGTCAGACATATGTCACCTGAAGAGCAACAGAGTGAAAACAGTCCCTGAGGATCATTAACATGTTTGAGGCAAACCATGAAAGTGAACTGCTAGGCCAAGAATTCCTCAGTCTGTCAAAGCCATTCCTGAGACATTATGCATTCTCCAATGCATGCATCGTACATTGGAGCACGATCCTCAACCCTCAACCAAGCGCTTGTTGTGACTCAAAGATCGCATTATTTCAAATGACACAATAAAATAGATGTTTTCAATGAATAATTGGGTCAGTGGCCATAGCGCTGCTAAGCTGGCAGTAATGTAATTACAGCAGCATGGCACTCGTGTCCTCCCCTCCCTTCTGTGCCAGAAGGAGACACTCCACAGAATGCCACAGCCTATGGAAGATGAACTAGAGATCTGTCAAAATGGGGATAAGGGGCGTCTGTGGTTAAAACTTTTGAATGAAGCCGGCAGACAGGGGGTGCCTTCTTTGTCAGCTTGCTTGGATCTTGAACAGTGTGACATGATTACAGCGAGAGTAGATCACAGAAAAGGAATGAAGAGCTTCTTTGTGCTGGAAAATAGCAGATACCAACTTTTATGTGTCACCACTCAGAATTTGTTCCTATACATTCCCTAAATACAGCCTGTACTGTCTCACTCACCCTCTCTTTACTGTGACTCACACATACCATAAACACACAGATGTAGCACTTGCAGCATGGTTTCACTTTTCCCAAATCATATGACACATGCTTGTGTAGAAATCGAGACAAAGTCTAACCTTCCATTGCCGATCACAGACACCCACTTCACTTCCAGGGCGCACACACACTCCCAGCAGCACCATCACATAACACTAGATAATCCATTTTACATAATACTGCTGCTTCTTGATATCTAGAATTGTCTAACCATTGTGTATTTGCCCCTGCACAACCTGAGGCCCTTTACCTACAGAACATTATTAAGCTCCACCCATGTGACTGGCTGTCTCTGCGCTACTCTGAACACACCCCATAAATACTTGCATTGAAAAGATAACAGAGGAGCATAACAAACAGTGGGAAAGGCACCTACTGTGTTGTTGCAAGGAAACAACATGCTTTAGGGAGTCCTAGAGAGGCATTGTCTTGTCTTTTCCCTCTTAAGTGAGCATCAGGAGGCCTGGGGACAGCTAGAGAGTGCTTGGGGAGGTAATAGGGACATATTCCAAAGATCAGGGCGGGATTAGCACTAATGCCTGCCGGCTTTATCTGCAGTCACGTGGGTTAACACCTGGCTGCAGTGTTGGTGGCGGAGCCCAGGCCTTGCTGTATGTGTGCGCGTCTGTGTTAATCCATCAGACACCTCTAACTCAAGGGTTAGGCCAGCATGCAAGGCCCAACGAGAGAGCACCAGCCGGCGTTTCTTCTTCTCCTTCTCCTTCTAAAACCTGTCCTGCTTTCAGTCAGAATAATGAAGAAGAAAAGTGACAAGCTCAGTTAAGTTAGATCTGGTGTGTTGGCACCAGGGTGGGCCAAAAGGCTGTAAAATAAAGTGGATGTTCTGAGCCAGGATTGGCTGTTCTAAATCCAGCCTTGGTTCTAATGCAACTGAAAAAGGCTTAGGTTAGACTGTGCTGTAATTTTGCTGGGCAATGGCTTCAGTTGGCTTGCACTCTGTCACTCAGTAACCATATGATAATTAAAACAAGCCTGTTCCTTGTTAGTGGGAAAGCTGCCGTTTATTATTGAGAAGAAATAAGGGGAAAACATCTGTGGGCAAGGCCAGAAAAATGGTGATCATTTTTTACATTCATTCTATAAATACCAAACATGATTCCTACATTCTTTTAAGCCACTGGATATAGGTGAGTGTTTAAAAAGATTTTAATTTTGGAAGCCCTACTATCACATCTCACGGATTTATACAGATTAATCCAGTGACCTAACAGCCTAGCACGAAATCTCACAACTCAAACCTGTTGCTGCTAGAGTGGCGTTAATGAGGTGTGAGTGGAAGATACACTTATAGATGCACAATTGACACTTTGTCCAATTGTCCCAATTTGTCTGCCCCTTTCTATTATGAGAAGAGTTGAGTCAAGATATTTAGTTCTGACATGTATTTAAATAGCCTCGCCAACAGACAAAGAGGTTACATGAGGCTTGGCAGGTAACGTCACTTTGCCTTGTCATTTTTGTGTGAGCTGTGAGTAAGATTGATGTTGTCTTGGCTATGGACTCTTAGATAATAGAATAATAGAATAGAAGAATAGAAAGTAAAGAGTCCATGAGCTGCTATTCTGGCTTCTAATCTGTCAATGCCAGATCCTCTTTTAACAGAACAGCATCGCCTCTAAACCCATGTTAAACATGTTGATGTTGCTGTTTCAAAAGGGTTGACGGCCATCTGGCACACGCTGAATACCACTTTTAAATATGACCGGCAAGAGCTAGCACAAGCAAGTACAAACATCTGAAATATAATGACATTTAACATCTTTATAAGCCTATGCTCGCTTCAAAAGCCTTTAATTTGTTTTACTATAATTATTTGCATGCACAATGTATATTTTAGCAAGAATTTGTCAAAAAGTGCTAAGGAAACGATGAGGACTTGTGCATCAGTTAAGCTTCCGCCTTAGTTTCCTCCAGTTATGACCAGCTTTGGCAGGTTATGAAAGTTGAACGGCTCAATTGACTTCAGGCTTAACCTCTATCCGGCCTCTTGGGGCTCTGCTAGATACTGTATAATCTCTACGTATGATATGGGCTTAGTGAGAAGGGATCATCACTTCAGTAAAATGCCCATGGTGAGTATCATCAAGTTTGCTTCATTCAGCGTAAAATTTTAGATCATTTCATCCAGCTCTTCTTAATTATATAACCTTTTAAAGGCGCAGCTCTGCAAAAAAATGTTGAACATAGATAAAAATAATTATCTATCTATTTTGTAAAATGTCTAAGTATCGCTCCGACTTTTGGGAAAGGAAAGCCAGAGAGTATTTGGAGGACAATTATGCATGATAATGAGGCAAACCACCATGTTGGATAAGTGACAGGAAAACAAAATATTTCTTCCTGAGAAAACAAACTTGACTGTGTGGTGAGATGCTTTTTAAATTCTGCAAGAATGTAAAAATTATTCTTTTTCTTGTTGCTAGTGGCATGTCCCTTGTAATCAATGGTAACCGCTCTGCAAACATTTTGTGACTGGCCCCTGTGCACTATTGACATGGGGTTGCAGCAAGGGCCGCTTGTTGATACCGATAATCCAACGTGTGTTTTCTGCCACTCAAGCACTTGGTGAGGCATCTCTGTCAGCGGCACCTAACGCCTTCCCCATAAGCTGCCGGCTTAAACTAACAAAAGAAGATGTGGTGTCCTTACCGTTCGGCCGGCTAATCCAGACTTAGCTGTGTGGCGTCGTCTTCAGCTGACCTCCACAGGCAAGTGCTGGCTGGATAAGTCCATCATCATCACAGGCAAGGAGTGAAGGCAGGACTCCTGCTTGTTCCTCTGAAAATCATCACAACTCCTTGTGTTTGCAAGTATGGGAGGTGTCCTGACTTGATTCAAGTCCAGGCTGTTTTATTTATTCATCATTTTTCCACTTCCATAGAACTCTTTAAAGTTGCAAAGATCAATATCAACATTCCTCTGAATGTAAGCATTCTCTTCATGGCTGATCCATTCAAAAAGAGGACCGCTGTTTGTTTAGATAAGTTCCTGACATGGCATCTGGTTCACTTCAGAAAACTTCTGTCATCATGCTTCTCCACACAAAATGTGCGTTTTTGTACAAACCCGAACCTGAAACAGAGGAACAGAGCAAAACAGAGGTACAGTGTCATGTAGGAAACAGATCTTACAGATGCCTTAACTTTTATTCCATCTGTAGCGAAAGTCCTTATTTAGAAAATTTTATCTCCATACAAGAGCACTGTTGAAAAGATAATCCATATCTCCTTACCCTCTTTCCAGCAGCAGGTCTTCTCTTCAGTTCCAAGGAGAGGAACTCTGCGGGTTGAGAAGATGGGTTAGGGTGAGGAGGGAGAGCGTGGTTACCGTAAGCGGAGCAGAGCTTCTCTGATGCCTCTGCCTGCCTCCCCCCCTCAACTGTTGCTCCTCCTCCTCCATAGTTGTGCTTGTGGGCCGAGTCGGATTACTCCTGACATGATAATCTCCCTGGCTCTAGCTCCAGGAGCACTAAAGGATGCTTTGGCCTGAGCAAAGGCTTACATTTACCTTCTGCCGCAAGAGAGTCTGCCATCTTAAGTGGCCGATTGGTAATAGCCTCAATTGGGCAGATCAGCGCAGTTAGAGGGGTCTTTCAATCTTTCAATCTTTTAGGGGGAATTAAGAAAGTTTACAATTGGTTTAAATGGTGCTAAGACGGCACTAACCCCAGTTAAATGGAATTATCACAGCATAGGTATTTCATGATAATTCAATCTACAGTTGGCTGGAGATAAAACCAGGAGTGTTGTTGTTGAGAATCTCACGTTCACGTCTCCTCCAATACAAACCAGTGTTTCAGCCCTTGAGCCCTGAGCGGCAAATGAGGAGCAGATGGTTGTGCTTTTGGAAGGTATCAGGCACTCCAGACTGCAATGTAAATAAATATCCCATCCAGGGAGGAAATGCGTCAGGTGTGTGGGGTCAGTCACATATAAACAAAGGCCAACCAGTTTGGAGACAAATGAAGCGATGCGTGCCGGAGGGAGAGATGAGGGAGATACACAGTCTCACAGGTGCTGTTTGAGAGCATAAACCAGTCAAATAAATCTGCAGGTAGATCTGAACAGATTTTATGGTTTTATAATTGTTATAAAAAGTCTGCAGCCAAGGATGTTGCAATAATCTCTACACAGTCAGTGTAACAACAGGAAACAAATTATTTGCTAACAAATATCTCATTCTTAACACCATGAGTCATTCTGATATCCTCGAGCCAAATTATACACAAATCGCGCTTTGCAAAGTTCCACTAGTGAGGTGGAGATGTGGCCTAGTGCGAACTTTCTAGGACTTAAAATTCCTTCAGTGTTGACCAAGAGAAAAAGGGAAAAACCAAAGGAATCTTTACCTAAGCTTTGTCTCGTACCAAAAATGTGTATTAATGGATATTCTAAGGTTGTTATCTCAGTGACCTGAAGTGTAGATTTCATGTAAAGTCCAAAGTGAAATCCAACACAAACTCTCCTTTTCACTTCAGCTTGTACCCCTCAGCTCTGGCCCATAGGATAACACTGTGCCACAAATCAAGAGAGGATTCGCGCTCTTCTTCACGCTGAGAATATTTTGGTGACCGTAAGCAGGTGCGAAATCATCCAGATCCTCATGAGAATTATGACAGTTGACTTGTTTGACATAAACCTCAATTATGGGCTAGAGGAGGCTATTTAAATACATAATGGCTTGCAGTTAGCAGGGGATATCGTGCTTTTCTACCCTTGAAAAGGAACTATCAGCACAGAAACATTTCCTGACATCAGGCAGGAACATTTCTACATTATACATATTGTTCACAGATGTGTAAAGTTTTCATAGACCAGCCTCCGCTGCAATAAAAGCCCAACAGCTGTTAATTGCTAAATCAAGTCAGAGACTATAAGAGTTGAACACTTGATCCGTATACACTGCAAAGTCTCACTCAACAGCTAAGATTACATTAGTCATAAAGACAGTCTGACATTTAGCATATACAAGGGAAAAAAATAACAAAGAATGTTTCCAATTTGAATATGATAGAATCCCATACACATCGGATTGAATCTTTTCCACTGGGCGTGGATGAGTGAAGAAACACATTTTGTTTAGGTTTGGGCGAGATTTTAAGGAAGCCCTCAATCAGTAACACTATAAACACACCATTCCAGTTGAGGTGTCATTAGAAAGGCTGGAAATATGCACAAATGTTGCTACTACGCTCGTCTTGCACAAGATGTGGTTTGATGATTGGACAAGTACCCTTCAGCCAAATGTCATCTCAGTGAGTGGAAAACTACTTTTTAGAGAACCAAAATCTAAACAAGCATTTGTGAAAAAGATGCAGTGGGACAATGAGGGATTTTTCTGAGCGTTTCATGTTGAAAGACAACACCTCTTTCTCTGAGAAAATGGTAACAAGGTAAATCCATCCTGGCCCAAGAACAAATATACATTGCAATTTGCAGTTGTGACCAGAGGAGATGAGGCCCCAAGGGACCAGTGACCGCTGGTGTTTTCAAAAAGGGCTTGTGTGGACACTTTTTCTTCAGCACTAAAACACCTCAGTTTGTGTAACAATTTGTACCTCCAGCTAATATGTGCTGTAGTCTATTTACATTCATTGCAGTGTATTTACTTCCTATGCAACTACAGCTTGACAAGTAGGATGAAGTCGGTGTTTAAAATAACAGATTTGGGTACACAGCTAAATGCTGCCCCCAACTGTCAGTGGTTTACAACTACAATTAAATCAGAATAAACAATCTCTCACCTATAGAGATACCAAAACTTAAATAGCTTTTTAGTTTTTTTATACAAAAAATATTTTATTAGATTCCTCAGCTTTAAAATTGTTGTAATGTGTTGTTGCTCCACAAATCTGCCACTGTTATTCAGCACAGGTGGTTTTACTCAGTGCAAGGGAGAGTTTGATCAGTTCCTGCTGCAGCGGCTTCCCTCTGTCCCGAAAGCCTTTGGTGCTGTCAGGGCCGAAGGGTTGACGCAGCACTCTTTGCATCAAGCAGGGCGCATTCAGGTCCCCGGCCACCTTGGGGTTTAATGCACTGGCTGCAAATTTGCGCCTGAGCACCCAGGGACTCTGAGAATTATCTTTATCACAGTCTCCAGAGCACCAACTCCTCCTACTGTACCTCTGATTCAAACCAGAGAAGGACTGGCCACAACCGCTGGTGGAGATCTGCTCAGAAGTCTCTTTGGAGTTATCCACAGACTCTTGGGGCTGAGATGTATCTTGAGTCTCAATAGATTCTTTAGCTGGTGAAGAGGGTTCCTCCTGGATTGAATCCTCTGATGTTTGTGTGGTTTGGAGTGGATTTTCCTGAGATTTTTCAGGTTGGTCTTTGTTGTTTCCCTCTGATGGTTCGTCCTCGATGTTGTGGTGCATCGACTGGAATCCCAAAGGCACCACACATATGCCCTCGCTGTTCGACTTTGCCTCTTCTTCTTTCAGGCGACTGTAGGCCTTCCGAACCGCCTCCAGGTGATCAAACTTTACCACTGCACACAATTGTTGGCCGAGCTCTTTGTGACGCTTGGCGTAGCACTGCAGCTCCTTGGGAAGCTCTTTGCCAGGATGCAGGATCCAGAATGAGGCAACGCAGCCATGAGCAGAAAACTTTTCGAGGAGCTTCTCAAAAAGCGAAGAGTGCTCCGGGCCTTGGGTAGCTCCATCTTCTTCTGCTTCCTCCTCACAAATGTTCCAGGTGAGGAGGAGCTTGCTTGTGGGAGAGCACAGCAGCCATTTGGGAAGCGGCTTTATCCGCCTCACTTTTGTGCATTCATCATTCACCTCCAGAACGTTTGAGTACTCTGCTGCCGCCAGAGTCATGTACCAGTTTGTGGTCAGGGCCTTTATCTGTGACAAACAGTGGCAAACTCAGTTTTGTTTGCATTTTACTGGATTGTTTTTATTCAGACCGATGGAATGTAAACACCACAGAAAGCACACAAAGTTTTGCTTTGTTTTACCTTTTTCATACAAGTGAGGAGCTTGAGACTGACGTAGCCCTGTTTGTTCTTCTGCACGTGTTTCAGCAGGAAGCCGTCCTCTGCCAGGTGGCTGTCGGAGAACAAATCCTCCAACTGGGCTTTGATCTTCAAGCAGAGCAACTCACCTTCATGGTCTTCTTCATCTTGGGCAGATTGTGCATCATCTCTACAAGAACACATAGCTCAGCATCATGATATAATGCAACGTAGATAGTCAGCCATATGTTTTCTTATTTCCTTACCCCATCGGAAAAATCATGGTATCTCAAGTATAAAAGAATAACAGGTCTCAGCGTGTTTCTTAGTTAAATAAAAGAGAGATAAAAGAGCAGCAAGATAGATAGAGTTAATACTAGTGAATGAAGAAAAACATGCACCTGGACACAATCGCATTCATACAAACACAATGATGTCAGTTGGTTCTGTGGGATATAAAACAACACGTTCATAAAATGCTACAAGCAGCATTCCACAAATATATGTTGAAAAAGGAAACATGGCCATTTAATCTATATTTATACACAGTTATATAACTAACTTTGTTGCTTCTTTAGTCAAATATTCATCACACAGTATACATGTCTGTACATACATACCTAGACATGTAGAAAGAGCACAATGGCTGATGGGGCGAAAAAAGGCCCACCAAATGAATAGATAAATTAGATTAAATTAAATATTTGACTAAAGAAGCAACAAAGTTAAAATTAACTAAAATTATCTTCAGCTATTATACGAGTTTAAGAGTAAAAAACCCAACAAATCTGCTGTGTGTGTGTGTGGTTTTGATTTGTATGACAGTGGTGTCTCCATGGAAACCCAACAACCATTTATATTCTGTATTTAAACTCTCTCTCATTCAATCATATCACTATATAATAAAAAACTACAACAGTGTTTAACTCTAAAGCGAGCAATAAATTGAGATGTCATTTTGCATCACATCACTGACAGCTGTAGTGTTGTATGACTGTAATTTGCATTGATGCATTGCTAGCATTGGCAGTATATATAAGATAGCTTTTTCACACTAAGAAATCCCTATAAAATACATAAATAAACTTTCTACTTTCCTGTACTTATATGCTATGAGCTCGGCTTGTCTATGGCAAAAGACCACCAAATTTTAGCAAAACACTGGCTAACTAGCTAGCTAATCTTAATCAATCTAAGCTAATTAGTTAAAATAAGATAAGATATACCTTTATTAATCCCCCGTAGGAGAAATTCAAGTTACACACAGCAGCATTGACTAGCTAGCATTTTGCTCACATTACCTATGTGTTTTTGCTCTGTAGCAAAAGGCTCGTTAACTAGCTTACTGGTAACAATTGATGTAAATTATTAAATTTAAATTAAATAAAAAAAATAGGATTCTATACTTATGTATTTATTTATTTTATCTTTAAATCATCTTAAAAATGTCCACATAGCATAGCATATCTAAGTACAGGAGAGCAGGAAGTTGACTGAGACTTGCTCAACTGTTATTGGTCAGACTGTGATGATTTAAGTGTTGTCTCCATGGCAACATAAGCAAACAACCCAGTCAAACCCTGGCCACTTCAAACCAGACAAAATACACAAATGCAGAAAATATCTGACATTAATGAAATCATTTAGTGAGCTATATCCATGAAAAAGAAAAACGTGTTCCAGCTGTTGTTGAAGACTGTGAGATATGGTAGAAATCCCTGGAAAAAGCTATTAAGTGGACTTTGAGTTAAGTGTTCATGTCAGACTCCATTGCTTACAGTAAGAAGCTGATTAATAAAATTGGTTTTAGGGGCCTTTCAAGAATATATGAGGTGGTGCATATATTTCAGAATACCTGGCTACACCCCTGTGCACACACACTTTCAGGTACCTGAACATGCAATACCATCATTGAAACAAGGTGCCATTTAGAAATGTCTTGAAATAAAGGACAGGTGAATGAGGTGATTATGAACTAAAACTACAACATTCCTGGCACTGGGAGATAAAGCAGACACAGTTTTAACAATTCACATTTTCCTAAACAGGATCAAGAAACGAAGCGCCACAAGCCAGGATTTGTACAAAAACCCAATTATTTAACTTTATTAACATCAATGTTTTTTCTTTTTCATCAACAGTTTCTTTTTAAATTCCAGTTCTTTATCAACAAATAGAAAACAGACTGTGTGTACAACAGATCGAACCCCTACAGCACTAAGCATTCACAAGGTAAAAATGAACATTTTTAGTTTTTCGCCAGCATTTTCAAGTCCCCCCTCCCTCCCACCGCCGCTGCCGCCTCCGCCACCACCACCACAACATTTAGGCCTCTCGGATCAGACATTCCCCTCCTGCGGCTTGTGTGGGAGGAGATGTGTGCTTGAGTGGTGCGATGGCCCGTGCTGAGTGAGGAGTCGTCCATATTGATGGGTGGGGTTGGGGTGGGGGGGTTTGTGCTGTTTTTTTCCTCATTCAGACGGACAACCAGCTGTCAAAGTTACTATGGTAGTACAGTAGATACAACGGTGTTTCCATTAATACACACTCTAGGACAGCAGGCTCTCTGCAGTCTCTAGGGTTGGTAGATCAGCAGAATTAATCCTTTTTAACAATATACCTTTGAAGCTGTGTATATATCTATGTGTAATTGTACATATATATAATCAATCATAATTATATATATATTTATAGTTCTATTTCTGTATAAAATAATATCAGGTTTCAGTCCAAAGGGCTGAGTCTCTTTCCCTCTGGTAGGAATGGTTGATTCTGTACAGGTGCCAGCGTTCATGGCTCTACTCCTCAGCCCATATGAACCACTTCCGCTCCTTTCGGTCTGTGTGGTTCAACTCCAGCGAACCGACCGGGCTAATGGGCAGTTAGGAGATGGGAGGGACTTGAAGAGCAACAATATTCAGAGATCGGGGAGTTTATTTTCTGTCAACTACCCTTTGGGTATAAAAGTCTGTTTTCCTCAGGTAAGTTCTCCGCTGTGGAGTATGAAGGCCTCAATGCCATAGGCTTCTGATGAAAGACAAAACCAAACAAAAAACGTAGAAATCATGTGCTTTCCATTCCTGTACACCTCTGATTTAGTCTCTTAGTTAGCTAATTCACTTTTTGTTTTATAACTAGCTACTATGTTTACAGAAGGACAAACTTTATCAAGTGTGTGCTCTGAAATCAATTTTCTCAAAGATTTGTTTTTTTTTTTTATCGAAAACGGCAAGTGAAAAGGCAATTTTTTGAGTTATTGAACTGAACAAGACCAAAAAACATGTTTATGACACATAATATGAATAAAACGAAAATGAAAAAAAAAAAATCTGACAGCAGCTCAGAGAACAGTGGTCCTCTTGTATTAGTATCTAGGAACGTGTTAAAAATACATGTCCCTTGTGCTAAAGTACCCTAAATAAAAATAAAAAATAAAAAAAAAGTACAGATTATGAAAATAATGCACGCCCCAGGCTGGGCAGTTTAAGACAGAAGAAATGTCTGATGTTAAAATGATTAATAAAAACAACAAATACACTAAACAATAACATGTGACATAATGAATCATAATATTGACAATAAAATTAACATAAAAACAGAGAGAATGCTCTCTTAGTGCTACCAGTAGCCTTTGACAATCAGGGAGGTTTGGCTTCGACAGAGCAGAGAGGCGATCTGCCGGTCTGCGCTGTCGCATCTGTACAAGAGTTGTCGCATTTGTCATAGTCATTGTAATGTTTCTGTTATTATCTTTAAAGCAAAATCTCATGTGGTTGGTTAGGTCGGCGTGGATCTCTGTGATTGGTTGAACCCGTTGCCGGGTCTGCAAGCGCTTCCCTTTCTCCTCCCCTACGGTAGCTGCGAGGGGTTGGATTTTTAAGGGGGTCAAGTGAGTGGATGGTGGCTGAGATGGGACACTTGGCACACTCCTGAGAGGTTTGACCAGGGAGGTTGCTCGGTGGGAGTGGTTATGTTGCATAGTGGTCAAAGCTCCCCAGGTACTCCAATGCTGCCCTGTAGCACAACTGGTACTGGTCCTGAAGAAGAAGAAGAAACCTCCATAAGAAAGTCTGCATGCATTTCTGGAATATCACATATATCTGTCATTTTATCATTCAATTCATTACACATGATGTCTATTGCATGTCTGTCTGCAGTTTTTTTCCTTATCTAAGGATAGAGGGAGTCGTATGCTGTACAGATTGTTCATATGAACCAATGTAATATAATGACTCTTCTGTATAACTATAGTTGTACTACTTAACAGTGTTTTTGTCTCTTAAAATGTTTAAGAACTCATTTAAATTCACACCATGACTGTCTTGTTTAATTTGCTTTTTAAGATGCTTTGCCTGTCTGTTTAACAATGCATTCATCAATTCTTAATTGGAGGAAAATATGACACTGAACCTCTGTGATAGCACCTGATAAGTTTGCTATGATACTTCCGAAGCACCTCTCAAAACTCTATTAAAGAAAAAAGTCACATGATGCTTCAGATAATATCTTTACACCGTAAAAATATACAATATTGACTTTGAAATCCCATCCTGTCACTGTGGGATATGTATGAACAATATCCCTGTCGGCACTCAGTTCTTACCTCGGTCTGCACCATGGCAGGCCGCTGGGTGCGAAGTGTCTTCACTGTCTGGAAGAGGTCGACTACTCCTTCGTACCTCATCCTCTCCAGCACGATGCTGAGGGTGATGAAGACTCCGGTCCTGCCCACCCCAGCACTGAGGAGCACACACGCACACACACGCACACACAGACACAGACACAGACACACACATACACACACACACACACACACACACACACACAAATCCGTATTACATCTCCTCTCAAGGGCTCATAAACTCTTATTGTACACTGGCAACTAAATTCAGTTTGCTCTGAATAAGAAAGTCAGACCAGAATGTGATTTCATGAGAAAATGTGACATGAATTATAATAACTATTTCTGTTACTTTTGTTCTTATAATGCACTGTATAAATAATAAGCATCCTAAATGACCATAGAATGTAATAAACAAGCACAAGTTGATCTTAAAAGTGTTAAAGGATCAAATTAAAATGCAGAAAATGCATCATCATTATCTCAGATTATATGCCATTTGAAACTGCAGAGAATTGAAAGAACTCTGTTTCTACATAATCAAAATTCAAACGGTAACATTTGCAGACATGTACGCAGCTCTGAAGTAGCAGCCTTCCTTTATGCCTGTAGTTTGTTAATCCGTGGAACTTTTCCTCCTTACCTGCAGTGTACAGTGATTGGTCCATCCTGTCCGAACTGTTCCTTGGTTTTGTGCACTTGTCCAATGAAATCAATAAAGCCTTCTCCAGTTTTTGGCACTCCTTGCTCGGGCCAGTCAGTGAACTGGAATTGGCGGATTGTTCTGGACTGGCCGTCCTGAGGGACAGCAAATTAGGAGTTTAAATACATTAGAGAGGTACAGGGCATTGATAAGTAGTAAGACTGACATGTAGGTGATCTATATTGTGTGTATAATTCAGCTGAGCTTTCAATTTACCTCTATAAGCACAGCTCTCTCTCTTTGCAGCCTTTACTCTAATATGCACTTAACAAATAAACACCACAGCATCGCTTCTCAGCCGAGGTCCACGAGTACCGTAACCCTGCCGGTTTTCACTGCAGCTTTTTCATCATCTAATTTACACCTGGGATATAATATAAATAAAGCTGACGACTTGGTAGGAGAGAAAACCAACGGTACTGTGGCACCGAAGGACCAGGACTGACAAAAACACAACTGCAAAATGAAGTCAAATTTGACATTTGACAAATACTGCGTTGACAGCATGTGTGAATCAAATGTTTTTTGTCCATATTAGGATCTTATTTCCACACCTGTTTTTGCACATACACATGCACATTTATAAATATATATATGTGTGTGTGTGTGTGTGTAAAAGAAGGAGTGGATATGGGATTAGAGTGTTGCTGTGCTGTGGGCCTTCTGATGACAGTAAAGTATATTTATAGCCCATTGAAACTACTGCATCACAGGGAGTTGCAGTACTGGCCCTCAGGGATTGGAGGCTATGCTTTTCATGTATTTTTACAGTGATCTCGAAACACAACACGCACATACACACACAACCGCAAACACACACACACAATCCATAGAGCAAGATACTGCTACTAAATCCGGGTAAACATGTTTGATGGTGCATTCACTTTATGTCAACCTGTCAGGAGAAATAACACGGGATGCGTTCTGATCATCTCTACCTTGAAATCACAGTCGGTATAATTCTTAACACTTAGCATGACTGTCAGCATTTATATGAAAACCTAAAATTAAGATGGATTTTGGTTGGATGGTTGTATTTGCGTAAAATGCCAATCAATCCTCCTCCCCCCTACCAAGACATACACACAAAGACACATTCAAGAACACACTAATACACACACACACACTTATACACACAAGGGCAAACCCACATATTTTCACACACAGAGTGAATCCAACATACCCTGGCATCTGTGACTTTGAACTCTCTGAGGATGTATTGGGGCATGTTGTACTCAGCCATTGGATCCACCACGAAGTACTGGTACCTGGCTGAACGCTCTGCTGGCCAGTACTGATGGCACTTCTCCTACAAAAGAACAGGGAGACAAAAAGCACATATATTTGAAGAAGCTTTTTCTAAACACACTCAGGAAGGAAAATACAATTTTACATAATGAATGCCTGATGTGCAAGTGCAGGATATTATTAGTACGGGTTTTTGTACATTATTAGTCATTTTGAGTCATGAGAAGGTCTTTGCTTACAAAAGAAAATTGAGAAGAGACTAATCTGTGTTTTGAAATATTGTCTGATTCATCTTAGGTGGAAAAATATTTACATAATTTGTTTGTGTGCTTAACTGCAGTGATGATGTGCATGAGGGCTTTTTTTTAATAAACTGTGATTATGGATGAGAGGCTGATAAAGCTATAAAATGCAGCTGAGTGCTGTCAGAATCACCTGCATAATCACAAAAAACAACTCAGTCAAAGATATTATGGATTTAATCAACTTGGTACCAAGATGAGGGGATAGTTTGGAGTTTTAGGAGATACGCTTATTTGCTTTCTTGCTGATAGTTGGATAAGATGATTGATACCACTCTCATATCTGTCTGTTAAATATAAAGCTGCAGCCAGCAACTGGTTAGCTTAGCTTAGAGGTAGAGGTTAGCGTAGATGCTGCTAGCATCAGTCGTTTCAGAACTGGAGAGCATTTCTTCATTGAAGAAAGAAAGAAGGCTTTTCTTGATGGAAAAGATGCTTCCCTTCTCCCGACTGGTTTTGCTAAAATTGATTCGTTATTATGATTGGTTCGCTCGTAATAAACAGTGATGGTTCTGTGTCAGGATAGTTTATGGTGACTTATGACACCAAAAATTCTCAAATCTTATTCAAGGGCACGGTTGATATTTTGAAACTAACTATAAACTTTGTTGAGCTCCAAACTTAAGTAGTCAGGGTGTTTAGAAGTCTTTTTAGCTCCCTTGTTACCATCACAGATCCCATTTCAGATCACATTTTTCATAGCGTGTGATGCAGCTAAGCGGTATGGGAATTATCAGTATGCTTGGAATGCTACCAATTATTGACAAATCTGACACGGTAGCATGCTAGTTTCAACCCAGATGCATTCCAGCCATGGTGATAAGGAAGTTAACTTTGAACGAAAGTTACTGTTGGAATGGTTGGAATGAATTAATATTTGAGCAGTGTGACGCAGTAGCTCAGCTGAACTGAACAGTTTATAAAGATTCTTATCATTCCCTGAAATGGTCCAATGACCTTACAGGTGCTGCATGTATTTATGTATAGAATGAGTTTGTGTATTACCCGTCCCATCTCTCGTAGCTTGGTGAGCATGACGACGATGGTGGAGTTGTGCTCCCACAGCATCCTCCAGAAGTCCTCGGTGGTCTCTGCCAGCGGGCCCTGTGTAGCCAGGTAGGCCTTCTGCTGTCTGAGGACATAACACCACACAGAGGAGGCAGAGATTAAACATAACACATAATAATTATAAAACTTTATGGTGCTTTTACAGCTGGTATTATAAAGCACATCACAAAGCAATAACCAGAAAAGGATGTAATGATAAAGGAGTGCTGTTGTTGTAGAGTGGTTCACAAAGGCTGTTAATCCAACCCAAACCCCCAAATTTAATAACAGCCAAGATATAAGACATGCAACAAAACTCATGTCTTATGAAGTGCTCAATTACATTCAGACACAAATGTATTCAAATAAAATTCAAGGGCTGGGGAAGAGCTTTCTGTATTACTCCACTTTTGTTCTATAAAAGCATCACATACCATTTGGTGGACATTTATATACGAGGCACCTACATGAGCATGACTTGTAGAAAAGGGAATCACCGTGCCGTTTAAAAGCACTCAGCTGCAAATTTTAAAGTATGTAAGGTCCTGTTGTCCTCGTACTCTGTCATAATTTCTCTACCCTTAGATAAATTCCGACACATTTAATGAAAATAGCAAATAATCCATGGCAACTATCATCATCACTGAGCTATTCAAGCCTGAATAGATCCTCTACTTCTTCCTCCTTCCTCTCTGTAACACAACAGAATGAGAGAGGGAGCACTTGATACGCTCACTAAACTAGAGATGAGCTCATCCACTGAGGTGCCAGAGCTGTGCTGGTGTCCTACGTGACTTTGCCCCCGCTGAGCAGTTCTTTTGTCAAACAGCAGGTGGCAGCAGCGCACCGATAACAGAGCTGAGGAATCACACAAAACACACGCACAACTGTGAACACACTCACATGTTTGCAGCACATGTAAGCTTGCATCCAGGTGTACCAATGTATGCGTGCAGTGGTTTTGCATGTATATTCAGACACACTACTACACACACTCAGTCACACACTGAGCCACGGCTGAACAACTAATGAAGGTGCTGCAGGCAAGGCACTAATGTGGAACCGGGAGATTAGAATATGCTCAGGGCCTCCACTCGCACAAATAAAGAAACAACAGATTGGCAGAGAGAGGAAAGGAGATGGCATACGAGGAGGGGAAGGCAACAGAGTGAGGAATCAAATTAAAAAAGATGAAAACAGGGGAAAAGAGAAATGCAAAGTAAAGAGAGGAGATGTACAAAGCATAGGGAGAAGATGTAGAGAGGAAAATGTGAGGAGATGAAAAGAATGAGCACTGCTCTCTCCAGCTGGTCATCTGAGTGCAAAGTAGGACTGACTGCTGGGGAGGAGAGAAGAGAAGAAAGAGGAAAAGAGAGGTGGAAAGGAAGAAAACGAGAACGTAGGAAAAGGGAATGTAAGAGCAGAAGGGGAAGAAAGGGAAGGGAAGCCAAGCAGGGGCTGAATGATAAATTTCAAATTGATAGGGTGGACCCCTCTAACCTCCGCATAAAACAGCCCCTAGCCAAAACAAAAGCAATCCTAACCATATAACACAATACTGACTTCTCTGCACACAGTGTCCTGATGAGCGTGCTGCCAAACAGCACAAAGCACTCCCCGCATCATCCCACATGACTGCAGTGCTTGAGGACATAGTGTTTCATTTCAACCTCATTACAATGCTGAAACTCCAGCCTGCATCGGAGCATAACCAGGGCTCGCGCCCCTGATAGCATAGTTGGAATCAATGGTTCGCCTCTCATTAGCTTAGCATATTATTGGCTTTTCTTGAAGGCGCTGGGGTGAAGGGCACTGGAGGCCCCTGTTTAGTTTTTATTTATGCCCAGGCTTTAAAAGCGGCTTAATCACACAGAGCCACTGGTGCACACAACAGGTCCCCACCCGGATATGTCTGTCTCTGCCATGATGTCTGGATGGAAAATTAAGATGGCGAGCGAGAGAAGAGGGTAGGAGGAGAGAGAGTGTGAGGAAAGAGGTGCGAAGGAGACAGATTAAGAAGGAGAAAACAGAGAGACAGACATAGAAAGGGGTAAAAATAAAGGAGGAAAGGAAAAGGAAAAAGAGAGAGAACATGGAGAAGAGGAAAAAAAAGGAGAGGGGTTTTCAAAACACACTTCATTACAATACTCTCTTGCTGCAATTACGCTATTTACACAGCAACAATGGAGGGTTGGCCTCTGTAGAGCAACTTCTCATTAACAACAAGACCAGAGAAAGAGGAGGGAGTTAGGGAGGTTGGGGTGGAGGTGTTTCTCTTTCACAGCCTGGTACGAAGCAGAACCCCATATGGACTGAATGGCATTTCAGGCCCGCTACATCCATCCCCTCACTTCGACTGCATATGAGTCAGTGCCGTCTGTCTCTGCCCGTACTTATATAGATATAAAACAGAGGACTGCCTTTTCATCTTCCTCCCTCTAGGAAGCAATTTGGACTCACAGAGCACACAAGGACATGCAGTAGCTTGGATATGAAAGAAGTAGTGGCTCAGCGAACGAGAGCCACATTGATAGAGCCGGGAGTAATTCTTGCAACTGGATACTGCCCACTGCGGACTCATCTTCAGTCGCCTCCCATACATTTTTATCTAGAGAACACCTTCTGTCTTTTTCACATCAGTACAACTGTACACCTGTCACATTCAGTGAAGTCAGGAAGGTATTACGACAGTGATGCAATTTTTGTTGTGCTGGCTCTGTGCTCCAGGACATTGAATATGAAATAAAACAATGGCTGACTCTCAGATTTAATTTAAGGATGTTTACAGCCACATCAGAGGAACCATGTCGGATAATAGCCCTATTTTAGGAGACAGAGAGTAATTGAACAAGTTAACATAAAGCTCAATTAAGTCAGTGCATTCATATTTGGTTACAAGTCCTGTTCAATCAATGTCTGCCTGAAGTCTATGACTCACCATCCTGCTGCATTAAATAGTCACTAGAGCACCAAATTTATATTAATCTGTCACTGAAAATAGTCCAACAAATGCTCTATTTACTCCTAACGTTTGCTAAAAATCTACAGTGCCTAGCTGTTCAGGACATTACTGAGCCTTTTTGAAAAAAATCACACTATATATTTGTGACCCTTTTCACATCTTCAGTAGGAATGAATGGAGCCAAAGGCTATATGGCATGGGCAGTGACTAATGCATTGTTGGTTTTGATCTTTTCATAGGATTTGTTGACAATGAGATAAATATAGAACAATGCAGCCTTGTCCTTTAAAGCTCATAGTCAGCACTTTAACCTCACAGCCATTGTATTCAGCTCAAATGTTCAAGCTGAAGTCCTTTGCTGACCTGTAGCCGTCAATGCAGCTGGCATTGATGTAGTCAGAGCCCTCGACGCCACGGATGGGCTGCAAGCAGACGCGGGTGGACTCGAAAGGCATGATGTTGACCAGGCGGTTCTTGAACTTGTTGCAGGGCAAGTTGGCGCTGATGAAGCGTGATGTGTGGGCTTTGGAGTTGGCCAGTCTCTGTTTAATGAGAGGTGAGAAGAAACCAGACAGGGAGAAAAAATTAGTGACCTGTGACCTGGAGTAAACAACAACAAACTTCTGAAACACTTCCTTGTCAGAAGTTTCTATTTAGACTTAAGGTTTCCTGTCAAGATATATAAAACGTTCTGCTGGTAGGTATAACTAAGAGCACTGGACTATCCTCCCATAGAGTCCCAGAGCTTGGAGGACTGTAGGCGTGACAAGCTCAGTGCTGGCAGTGGACAGAGCACAGATGGACAGCACAGGAGTGTGTATGGACAGTCATGGTACTCCAGGATAATTTATGTGTGTGTGTTGTGGCCAGACTGTGTGGGCACGGAGGCTGTGGCCCCCACATACGCCGCAATCATTCTCTCACTCTTTCATTCTCCGTCGTTGGCAGGAGTGTAGATGCTATTATCACTTCAAACAGAATGGATCATGGTCATAAGAGGGCTAATGGCAGAGCCGCGCTGGGAGGAAAGTGTGTAATAACATCACAGTCGATGGCTATTGACAGAAGGTGTGCGTGTGATTTCGAGTCACCTTGAACACCAGCTGTGTGTATGTGCGAGTGTCAGTCATTTTGTAATTCTCCACGTGTAGGTGTGTTGATGTGTTTGTGTTTCTGAGTGTATGTGTGTGTGCTCTGGTCCATTTGGAACATGTGATGCTACTGTAGCTGCTGGGATGCCTCCATACTAATGTCACAGAGACAAATTCCTGTGCATTGGCGTATTTGGTGAATTAATCATTTTAAACACGCTTAAACCTCTCTGTGATCACTCAGCACAATAGTGACACACTGGACAGAAGGTCAGAATTTGCAGCTGCAGTCTGATGCCCTTTTGACGACCTGCTTGTGCTTGTCGATCAGACTGGATTGAGAAACACATGTAGAAAGGTAACACAATTGTTCTAATTTTTGTTAATTATTAACAACAAAACTTCCTTCCTTCACTTCCTGTAGAGTGTTACAATGTCACCCCTGTGAATGATTCAGTGTAGTATAAATCAGGAAAAGCTGTTCTGAAAGGTCTTTTTTAAAGTTAAATGCTTCATTACATCCTGCAGGAGTCAACTACAGCACTAGTAAAAATTAAAAGTAAATTTATTACACTGAAAAAGTCATGAAATAAAGTAATAGTTGTCTAAAGTGTGTGCTTATCAGTCACCTTGAACTCCAACTCCATGGCAGTAACCGTCTCGCCAGGCGGGGGCTGGGTGAGTTTCTGGATGTGGGCATACAGGTTGCGTGCTGGCACCTCAGTGTTGCCGCAGGTGGCGGCCTCCAGCAGGGCTTCATGGATGAAGATGTACTGGTCCTCGGTCTGGACCATGTAGTTCCTCTGGGCACGCATGCACGTTACGTGGCCGTAGATGTCTACAGACTTCTCGTGCTTCATGCGCTCCAGCATGGCATCGATCACGATAAAGCAGCCAGTCCTGCCCACGCCCGCACTGATGGAGGAAGACAGAGGGAGAGGAGGGGGTAAATAACTTAATGTTTCACTATATACAACATATCATTTTCGTACATCTCTTTACACTGTATAACACTGCTGACAGTATAAACACATTGGTAAAAATCTATGGAGATGAAACTAGCGCTAAAGCACAAGGTTATCAGGGTTGAACTGGAAATCCAAAACTACTTAATCTCAACAGTGATTTAATATATCAATCAAAGGTATTAATCATACAAGGAACAAGTAAGTTCTGTATTACATGGTGTCAGCTTTCACATGAAAATGAAAGTTTAACTTCTCTAAGTTCTCTTTTGCTGTGTATACACTTACTGTACTATATGTGTGTATAAAATGCATGAATGTAGTCAAAAAAGGTGTGAAAAACAAAAATTGAGATGCGGCAAGGTAAGAACAGTGTTGTAATGTAAGTTTTCCAATTGTGTTCTGTATCTCTCAGTGCTTGAAAGCTGAGAACTGGACTTTTTGCCTTCTAGGTTAGTTGATTTACTCCCTCTAGCACAAGAGCTGGACCATAATGAAATTGTTGCTGCAGATTGTGTACAAAGTTTGTGATTGTAGAGGCATTCTGTGAGGCTTTTGGACTGGCAGGAACAAGGCCAACACAGAATTATTGAGACAAATTCATGGGAAGGCAAAAACAGGATTTCTCTGTTGCATGTGGTGTCCTTCATGGTGTATTGGCACTAATCTTTGATAAAATAACACACTACTTCCTCAACCACTCATTTCCATCAAACAAGCCATTTGTTTATTTAAAGAAAAATACATGTGAGGGTAAAAAAATTAGCAGTTCTTTTACTGTATACACATATAATGAGCTTGTTCCTGTCTACACCCACCTGCAGTGGACCACCATGGGCCCAGCATCTGGAGGATTACAGGCCTTTACCCGCCGTAGGAAGGCCAGAATAGGGGTGGGGTACTCTGGCACCCCGTGGTCTGGCCAGGCCATAAATTGGAACTGTCTCACCTCTCTCTTCTCACTGGAGCCATTCTGCAGGAGAGTCACAAGAAGTCAGTAAAGTAGAACTTAGTGGGATACCCTGACATAGTACTGTAATTGTCATGCTTGACAAAAATGTTTTGAACAGGTTAAGGTTAGACTGTGTTGATGAAAAGGAGCTCAAATGCTACAGTTAAAAGTTTGATTTAATTGTCAGAAATGTAGCTATTTTAAGCAAAGGTCTTGAATTGGCTCACTTTGACAGCAGCACATAATGTGCTCTACTTTATGGCTGTGATCATTCTGAAAGTGTAGGTGTAGATAATGTGTATAATTTTGGAATTGAACTTGGGCAGTTTCGCTGGAACGTTTTCTTGGCATTGTCACCATTCCTGATTGAAACGAAGTAACTGCTCCAGCTGGAGACTTGCATTTAATTAAGAATTATAATAATGTTTGAAATTATAAGTAATGGAAAAAAACTGGTAGAGGAGAAAGAAAGGACGAAACATCAGTCACATCATCTTGGCACTGAACTATATGAATCAAAGTGAAAAACTGAAATCTTTCATTGCCTTTTAGAGAACAAGAGACAAAACTTGGATGTTAAAAACCAATTACAGCAGTGAAAAAAAAGAGTCCAGTGGTAATAGCCTTTATCTGTATTCAGAAAAATAAGCAATTACATTTTAAAATGTGACACCAGTAATGACGAACTGCAATTACCTGCTGGGAACATGTCCTTCATGAGCATCTATTGCTATATGGTTAACTGCAAATGAAAAAAGCCAGTGCTGTACCTTGTAGAGGGCGAATGTACGAACGCTGTAAGTGGCCAACTCCACAGTGTCGAGCATGGTGACCTGGATCATCCCGTAGGTCTCTGTTCCTCGCGATGGCCAGTACTGGTCACACTTCACCTGGCAGAGGAAGAGAGAGGGCACACTGTCAGGAGTGAACTGCCTCTAACATCTACCACGAGGCTAGTGAGAGGCTTGTAGGATCACACTGATTAACAAGGAGGGAACATTAAAGAGGTCAGATCAAAGGCTTTGTCCACTGTCTAATTAAAACCTGAAGACTCAAGAGTCAGCTCCTGTACCTTCTAAAAAACGAACTGAGCATGAGCGTGTGCATCCATGTGTGTCTGCATTTGAAGCAGGCTTCAAAAGGGCATTAAAAAGCCCACTTTGTCTTTTACCAGCTTGTGATCATTTTCAATTAGCTAATTGTCAGGTGGTTCGCGACCCCTTGTAATGTATGCTTTTGGCGCATTTGTAATGATTGGGCAATGCACTGTGGAGGGAGATGTGTCTAAAAGCCCGTTCTCGCCTGTCGTGAGGGGACAGCAGGTCTGGCCACCTGGCTCCATATGTGCATAGAACAAACTTCACTGTGGACGAGACTAAAGTTCATCCAAACACTGACACTGAATGGCTCTGTGTGTCTATGAAAATGATAGACTGGCCTTTGCCACAATTTTCATTTTTCTTCCTCTCTTTGGCAAGACTCAATTGCCATTAGATTGGAACAAAAAAAGGACTTTTAATGAATTGTGAACAATACTCTTCTTTACTTAAACATTTACATGAACCTTTCCTCATCCAATTGATGAAAGTCACTACAGGCTGTCACTGGAGTTTGGCTCTGGTTTTCAAACAGCAATAATAAAGCGTCTGTTCTGGAAACGTTGGGCAAATATGTCCTAAACTACTTATGAATAATTTGGAGTCAAAAATAGGCCATGCATTTGCACAATCATGCCTCATTTGATTTTCATAACACCTAATTTAATAGTTGTTCACAAGGTCTGAGAGTTTCTAGAGGCGATGAGTCACATCATTATCTAAACACCCGGCAAAGCCCGCTGATTAGTCTTGCTTCTAGCTTCTAGGCTCAGTCGATTATCGGTGGATGTTTTCAAGAATAAAATCTGAATTTGTAGGGCAAGTTGACTCCCTAACAATTTTCTCCACCCACCTTTAACAAGAAGCTGAACCCATTTTCAAACAATCAAAGGCACTCTGAATAATAGCATGAGCTATTGTAAATGGTTAATGGCTACATTTATGTAGTGCTTTTAGTTTTTGCCGATCATTCACACACACGTCACTCACCGATGGCAGTAAGCTATCTGGAACGATTTGGGGTTTAGTGTCTTGCCTAAGAAAACGTTGACATGGAGAAAGGAAGAAATGGGGATTGAACTGACAACCCTGTGATCAGGGGTCAACCTGATTTCACCCCTTGAGCCACAGACGCCCCAACTGCAAAAATGTTTTAATGTGTTTGGGTCAAGTCAATTCAAGCTCAGCTTCCTTTTTATATACAGAAACTGAGCAAATGCCAACTTTGTTTTTGCGTCAGAGTTGCTGGGACTTGGACTTGCTGCTATTGATTTAGATAGCATGAGAGTAAGAGAAGTGGCGCAGCCAAGCTAATCATATTGATACTGCAGTACCGAGCTGACATTTCGAAGCACCTTGGCTGTCTGAGTGAGCTGGTACAAATCGACAAACAAAATGCGCTAAAATTCACCCCCTCACATTTCACCTCCCTTGGTGACAGCTCCTATTCAGTGGCAGAGGTAGACCTTGCAGGAGAAACTCAATTGAGTGATGAGGAACCACTCGCAGTACAAACATATGGATTAGCAGTCACCACTGTAATGAATATCTCTGTGCTTTCTGAGCTTGGGTGGCATATTTTCCCTTGCACACACACACAGACCACAGGTTTCACCGTCATCTGCTTCTGCTTTGAACCTTGCTTCTCACATGTCGTCACCTGGCCTTTTGCAGAGGACGCAGACCTCTTATCTAGACATACACACACACAAGTGAGTAATACCTCTGGTCTCATTTCAAGTCCTGACCTTTTAGGGTTTTACTAACTAGTAATGATAGTGCTAGAGGAAGCTGAAATTTGCCTGCTGCCGGATCTCATCATATTTGTCAAGCTCATGCTCTGTTTGGCATAAGACATCAGTCTGGCTGGGTGGTGGGAGGTTGACTCATTCACCATATGTGTATGTGCGAGAGAAAAAGACTAATAGAGGAAGTGTATTTATGTAAAGGGAGCAGAAAAAATGATAGAAATCCATGAAAATGTAGCAATACTGTGTCTATTCAGGAGTACAGCTAGTCGTATGCGATGTTTTGTCTTATTAAATGTCATATTAAATAATGTTGTTTTGGGGAGAGTGATGCAGAAGGAGTCTAGTCACTTCCATTCACTGTTAATTACCTCACATTGCATTGGAAAAAGTCATTTAGAAATTGTGACAGAAGTTTATATTACATACACACTGCAAACTGTCATTTAACTAAACATTTACTCTGTATAGCAGAGGCTGTAAATGTGATTTATATACCAGACTAATTGAACACCAAATGTGTTTTTTGAGCTGTTATCACATATATTTATATATAATATATACTATATATGGAAACCTAGTATAAATGTCAGCAATGCAGATAAAAACAACAAAAAAAACAGCTATTTGAAAAATAGCCAAAGCTGACTCCACCCTGTTTGTTGATGTTGTACTAGAGATTTCAAGGTACCCTGGCATACTGTAAGTGGTCAAAAAAGATGTTTCCACCCCCATTGGTGGAAAGCAGGTTTGGTTCACTACATCTCTCTCCATAGTGCTGGCAAACAAATTGATTCTCAAATGTGTGTAGGAGGTGGGGACAGGCCGAGAACCTGTTTCATATCTCTTTAAGTTCCTTATGTTGTGGTGTTTCCATTATTTTGTTGCTGTGTACGTGCTGTATGTGTAGCTCTGACTCTAAGATCAAAGCAGGAGAGCATGGTCATCTGTCACACAGGTTTGAAATGGCCACTCAGACACACTAAACATAGAAAAAGGTATTTGCGAGGATGTTTGTTTATCCTCGCTGAGATCGACTGAAGGTGTAATAAAAATAATCTTATCAAACATATCCACGCTGCAGATATTCTACCAGGCACAAATAAATGAGCTCTGTTCCAAAAAGACCTAGTGTGCTTACAATTTGCTTAAATGTCAATAGTTCATAATTAAAACAGATGATGCTATGTTTTGAAGGATGGTAAGTAATTTAAGTCTTTACTTTAAACGGTTGCTATTTACACTCACTTTAGATAGTGAATGATGACCTGAGCTTCAGGTAATGATCAACCCCCCAAAAAATCAATGTCTAGGATTTTGGAAATGAACTCTTTCATTTACAATCCCTTTCACTTTCAGTCCATAGTCTGGGGACTTTCTTTCATTAGGGCACCGTATGCACACAATAATAAAGCACCACACACTGGCAGGGCTCCACGCTGATTTGTTTCCTCCAAGGAATTCTTGAGAATGATTTTGTGATGGTAATTAAATAAACCCATCCTAATTTTGAATCTCAAGTTGCCCATGTGCTCTTTTTTTTGCTTTTATTAGCTTGAATGTATTTTTAGGAGCAGACGGGTGTTGCTGGGTGACAATCCTCTTAACTCCAACTTCAGAGTTTTCATTATAGTGCTGTGGCTTTTGAGAGCAAAATTCAGAAGGAGCAAACACAAATGAGACAGTCATGTCTATGAAACCTTGGCATGGTGTTAAAATATGTAGCAATCAAGTACTGAGCTCTCTGAGCAGTTTGAATAAAACAGAATCTGCATTATTCGGAAAGTTTAAATGTAACTACACTGAACATGTTCATAATTTAGCTTGAAGTTTTTCATATTTTCAGTAGAGGGTATGCACGTGTTGTCATTATATGCAAAGTTTCCACAGTTACTCCACCATAAGTGGCAAACAAACAACAGGAAGGAAAATGGGGAATGGTAAAAAGCACTGTGCAATTTTCCTTCACAAACAGATTTTGAAGGAATTCATGCAGAAGTTTTTAGAGATTGCTGAAGACTCAGGAGAAGAGAAGCAACATGAAGCGATACTGTCCACAGACAACCAAAATATCCTTTGAAGTCCTTGTGACTTTGATCAGGCTGACAAATCCTGCTTTAAAGTAGGACCAGGCATCTATATGCCTTCAGGCTTTGTTTGGTTTAATGTAACTTCCCTAGTGTTGAGCTCCATAAATATATACATATATATGTCAGGAAGCCCCTTTTCTGGCCTCATTTCAACACTAACTGTCTGATATGTTGTAGTACTATCGACTTCAATGACATTCAGTTTTACACGACAGTCATTTGTTTTCCTCCTGGTATCACAGCTTTTCCCATTCAGAGCAGCCATCAGTTATTGTTGGTTGTTTGGTAAGTAGGTAGTGGTAAAGGGTGTGGTACCACATCAAAAGTGACATCAATTCATAGGTTCTATTGTCCAATAATCTGCTGCATGCAAATGTGTTTTAATGACATTTTGCAACAGAAAAATATATTTCTGGCCTTTTTAGTTACTAGTTTATCATAATTTATTTATTTACAGTAAAGTAACTGAGTTCATATGTAGTTCATTATTGATACATTATATAATGTACATTATAAAATCTTTGAGTTTGCTCAATGAATCAGAAAGAATGAACTGTTAACAAATGACGTCAGTGATTGATTGCCTAATTTCTCAGTGTCAGTAAATGACACTGTGTCTCTCCTTACCCGTGACTTCTCCTCTAGTCTGGTCATCATGACGATGGTGGTGGATCTTTGCTCCCACACCATCCTCCAGAAGTCACTCAGTGTCTCTGGCAGTGGCCCTTGTGTGGCAATGTAGGCATTCTGCTTCCTGTAGCCGTCGATGTAATTGGCATTGATGTAGTCACTGCCTGGAACGGCTGTAACAACAAGAAGTAAGGATGAAACCTATTTATTACACTGAATGGTTTATTTGATCTAATAAGGTTGCTCAAGGTCTGAATCATTTTAATCAAAATGCATGATAAATTTACTGATTCTTCTTATTGTTGATATAGAGCACATTGACATACATGGTACAAAGACAATCTGTCACTTTCAATCACTCATGATGCATGCTACTTTCCGAGGTACGTGTGCTTTGTGGATAAAAGTGGAGATTTTCTAAAGCTGCAAATTCAGGAGCAATTGCAGGCACACAAAATGTCCTTGGTACTTGTGAAGGAGGTCTCAATCGATAGCAGCCTCAGTCAATGGCAATCTGAAGGGTTAAGTGGTTACATGAGCTCTTACCATCAACAGAGGTGAGCACCACTCTGGAGTGGTCATAAGCAATGACGTTTGCATAGCGATTCTTTGGCTTGTTGACTTCCATGTTGGAGTTCTCCCAGGTAAACTGCTGGCCTGGATCAATGGACTGTGTGAGAGGGCAGGAAGAAAAACAGACAGAAGGATGGAGAGAGACAGATTATGAGCGAGTGGACAGAGAGACACAGACATAAAGGAAAGGAAAGAAAATAGAAGCACAAAAAGAGGCTCTTGAGTGTTACATGGATAAAATGGAACAAGACAGGAGGGTAAGGGAATAGGGTAAAATTACCTCACTGTCCGCTGTCACCCATTCAACTGAAGTATACTATGGACAACAAAGCCTTTAAATGGAACATATACCAACATCGTGTCTTTTGAAAAGCCACAGCAGAGCGCTACAGGTAAGTGGTTTTTTACTGTGGAGGAGATTGTCCTCAAGCTATCATACTGCTGGCTACACTGCAACTACTGTTTGTGCATTAAGAGGTTGGTTATTTGCATGATGCCTAAATGCTAATGAAGAAGAGATACAAAGGCACTTGTTTTGGTCATTTAAATTGCCATTTAAAAGGCCATCATCCATAGATTGAGCTAAGATAGCCGAAGTATTCCACCAATTTCTAAACCAAACAGGATGAGAATCTTCATTTTAGCTGGGAAATTAGTTTCTTTCTGAAGCTTGCAGGCAGCAACAAACACACCCTTTCGGATGGTCCTATTAAATTACCTAATTCTGAGAAGTGCCATGCATGACTTCTTGCGGTAACCATGATTCCTCTCATCCTGTCTTTCTTTTCTCAACTTCTATTTCTGTTGCCTTTTCCTATCCTGTATTTTTGTGTCACCCTCTCCCTCTCAGCCCCTCAGTTTCTAACCCTTTCCATCTTACGTCATTTGTCTCTCAGGCTAAGACGACAGTAGACTGCATACATATTGATCTGCGGAGATATGTGACTGCCTCCCATCCCTTGGCTCGATAATGTCACAGAGTCTCTTGTTATTCTGTATCGATCCCCCTCAGCGCACACCGGAACCATGTCCACTAATTCCCCAGACCTTTCGCCTCGCAAATCCAGCAAGAGTCAAAATGACACCTTGAAATTCTTTCACTTACTTAACGTGGTTCTGGCACTAATTTAATTATTAGAGGTTATTTCATGCCAAATCTTGACAGCTCAAACATAATAATAATTATTATTGGAAAATAAAGGGTGCAAGGTGAGGTCCAGAGAGACTGAAGATTAGGATTCTGGGCCATTGAGTTAAGCTATAGCAAATTAGCTTTCAGCTTTCTAGCTCTCACTATGTTTTCCTATGGAATAAAGTGGCCCCTACATAGGTAGAAATATGACATAAAAGCTAAGTTTATTTCCAGAGAAAGCCATTTACATGCTATTTGTTCTTGAACAAATATGAAAAATGTGGAGTGCTCATATGCAAAAACCCCTTCACTACAGCTACAGCCAAAATTGCTCAGCACTGAGAGCCATGTGAGTATAGGCCTATTGCTGCTGATGAGCTCAGCACTGCCAATTTCGCTGTCCGTGCCCGCCACTACGAAGAGAAAGATTTCATTTGCAGTCAAAACATGTCATATCCATTTGAGAGCTCAGTGAACACAGCGGGCACACCAGACTGATGACAACTAGAAAACAAGTTAGGTAGAAAGAGGTGAGAAGCAAACGCCCAAGATATTCTCGCTGACACACTGGAAATTCTTTCAAATGAACCTAATGATGCTATGACGACTGCAGCGTGATATTGCTTCCTGCGTTAAAAGAGTTGTCAGGGGGAGCTGCAGCATGCCTGATTGACAAATTCTGCTCATTACCCGAGTGCTCATTGCTCAGTGTGATGCGGACTGGCGTTGGTGGTAAAGGAAGTGTCAGGCTGCCTAAAACATCAGGGAGAGGAAGTAGTGAAGCCTCTACAAATTTCGTGCCTTGGGGTAATGCGCGACGGGAGCAGCCGGCGAACGTGACTGTGACAAAGCGCCATGAGCTCTGCCACAGTGTCTTGCCTGGCAGAGAGAGGGGCGGCCATCTGCCGGGCCATGGAGGGGGTCTTCCCTGGCTTAGAATGGTGTGGGGAGGGAATGGGGCCGGGCTGGTTGCCTGCAGTTGTACAAGCCACTTCTCTGGCTTGATTCGTTTATACTAACTCAACAGGCCGGGAGGGCGATGTGTTGGAGGGGCCCGGAGCAACACAAAAAAGCACTTAATTGAGTGCAGATTTTTACTGAGGTCTAATTATCTCCCCAGTTAGCTGTTAATTTCACGCTGAACCAAATAAAAAATAGACTAGAATTATATACTACGTTATAAAATGTGAGACTTTGCATCCAAACAATTAATGTATATTTTCTCATGGCTCTTCCTTACAGATTTTATACAAGACTATGCTTTCTATGCTGTATGTTTAAGTCATCCCTCATGTATATAAAGGTGTGAACCAAACATTACAACACTCTCAGTGGGGTGGCTGGTAGCTCACTTGGTAAAGTATGCGCCCCATGTACTAAGACTGAGTCTTTACCACAGCAACCTGGGTTCAATTTCAACCTGTAGCCCTTTGCTTCATGTCCTGATTCCCTGTCTCTCTACAGCTATTACTATCAAATGAAAGCAATAATCCCCATCCCCCCGGCCAAAAAAATCTTGCAATGCAGCTCAGATGTACCACAAACTACATCCTCCATAATGACCATAAAGTTGAATCAAAACCACTCTTACAGTTTCGACACTTAACACTACTGTGCTTAGTTTCACCTGGAAGGACTACAATTAAGAATAAAATCATGTATAAAATCTGAATGAATAAGGGTTTAATCTTATAAGACACAATCCAAAAAATGTATATTAATGTAAGCACCATGCCCAGTTCTAAATGTTTTTTTTTGTACAACTGGCTAGATAATAGAATGGTAATGTAAGGCTATGAAATAGATGTTATTTTTACAGTAAAAACTGGACAGGGCAGATAACAGAACAGTTATAAAATGTTGACTAAAGTTTGGGCTTGTGGTGATGCTCGGGGAAAGGTCATGAGGTCACCAAAATACATTTGTTGTTTCACTCAGCGAGAAATTGCACAGCAAATTTCAGGCTATAGCAACATATACTGGTCGCAGGCAAACAGAGAGAGGCAATGTGAAGGTAAAAAAAAAAAAAGACAAAAAAAGATCTGCAATCATTCTAACAGCCTTGTTGGATCCATCATTTTGAGGAATAGAACTGATTCGACGAAACAGATAACACAATCAGAACAAATAAATAAAAGACAGCTCTTGTTTTTTCTGTATTCAAGGATGCCTCTCCTCTTCATCTGGTCTCACTTCGTCCCCAAACCAACTATGTGCCACTTTAAATGCAAATTCGCCCCCTCCCCCCCTTTTTTTTTTAGTAAGAACACTGACAAGAGATAATCCCTCACTGAGTTGCATCGGAGAGACTGCCTGCAAAATAACATTCTTAGGGGAAACATCAAGACGCACACAGATTGCTTAAGCAACTCGCCACCTGCTAGTTTTACGAAAAAGCATCTCGCAGTATTTAATGTAAGTGTTGGTTTCCTGGTGGGATTGGTAATAGAGTTGTAAAAATGACTGAAAAATGTCTGTGAAAGAAGTCTTCCATAATCCATTAGGATACATGCATATGGGATCAAAAAGGCATAAACACAAAACTTCCTCCCAGACACAATAACAAAGAAAAACATTTATATGCTTGAAAGAGAGGGATGCACTGATACAACATTAGTGCACAGCTCTTACCTCATACTCCTGGGAAAAGCGTAGGCCGTCGTTGGCCTTCAGTCGCTCTATGTGGTCAGCCAGGTCAACGACAGGAATGGGCGGGTGCTCCCTCATTCCTGGGAGAGGAACAGGAGGAAGAGGAAGAGGGGAGAAAACAAAGAAAAGAGTGAGATCTGGCTGTTCCTACATCAAACATGCACAACGACTTACACAAACACTGGTTGGACCACAGGGTGAGTGAAGCTGCCAGTGGGACCATGAGGTGGCTGTGTAACGGTGAGGAGAGTGCACTTTGTTCAACAATGCATGAAGAGAAGGAGAGAAGAAAGAAGAGAGAGGAGAGAGAGAGAG
>NW_023339796.1:6965734-6968690 GCF_004916995.1 Morone saxatilis | reverse complement strand
AGAGAGAGAGAGAGAGCGAGCACACAAGTTGAAACAGGCTGGTGACATTTGGTGACATTTGGTGATATCGTCATGCTAAGTGAGGAGGACAGAGGTGGGGCTGGCACGGCAATGCACATGAGTGACTGGGTGAGCATGCTCCTGGAAGGAAGCAGGAGGCAGACATCTCTCTGACTCCACAACGCTCAATTGGTGGCAGAGGTGGGATCGGAGCAAGAACCCACAAGTCTCTACAAATCAGTCACACTGTCACTTCCCAGAGAGGAAAAAAACTGACTGGTCACTAGCCAAAACTCATTTCTTTGAAAATCTCTTTCCCAACAATAGACTATCTTTCGGCCCAGCCTGGAGCGTTTGGGCTGGATTAATTTCAAACAACCCCCCTGCCGCTCTCTAGATTTCTCATCGCCGGGTTATTGGATGATTTATTGCTAATCTACCGACACAAATTCCCCTGTGCCTCTGAACTTGGCAAGGCTCTGTGCTTAAACGGATTGCTGGGAACTTGCCTTATGTGTTAAAAGTTAACTGTATGTGATGCATGAAAAAGCTCTAAAGTTATACACGGAGTATCATTAACATTACATATAGCCTTGAAGTCACATGGAGAAAGATACATCAGAAGAGGTATACATTTTAACATCATTGCCTTTGGCTGAGCGCATCTGTAAGGTCATGGGTCATGCTTTCAGAGGAGCGACTGCTGCAAGCTCATTATTGCTGTAATGCTAATGGCTAATGGCTGGTATCTATGGCCACTGCACAAGATGAGACCTGACCAATTACACTAATTTAATACTATCACACAGAGGGACCTCAGTGTGTGTGTGTGTGTGTGTGTGTGTTTTTGCGTGTTCAGCCAGGTCTTTTACAGCCATGTTGTTGGGTAAATGGAGAGTGAAGCTATAGATAACAAGGCTAATGTACAGCAAGTGTAACTGTCCACACTGCTCAACGGTCCATGAAACCATCTAGTCTCTTTGCTTCCGCACCAAAAGGGTGTTGTGGGAAGTTCACAGCCAAGAGAAGACATTGCTGCATCCTTGGAGCGCCAGAGGCTACAAGCTTGTGGACTTGTGATGTCTGTCAGGATTGCAACGGGGGGAATGGGATCAGGAGTGAGAGAGAGAGAGGACGAGAGGCTGCATGTGTGGGAAATACACAGTAGGTGAGAGAGCAGACTAACTTGGAGTGTTGGGGCAGCGATGAGAGCTGGGACCTGTAGAGAGAGGAGAGTGAAGGAGGGAGGAAGAAGAACACTCAATCAATGGAGATGGCTCAGGATCAGACCGGGGCCAAAGAGTATCTGCAAATAACCTTTTAAGCTAGTTGGAGTACGCAGCGGGTGGTGTTTTCCCTCTCAGGACAGTTCAAGTAGTGTAGTTTAGGCTGTTAAACAGAGGTGCATACAAAGCTTAACTTTAAAATACTCCCCTGTGACTGCTCAGATTAAACTGCACTACTGAGTAAAGGGCACTACATGTTTCATCTGACGAAGGAAATATTTATTTTATTACAGCTTAGGTGATATTGTCATAGTTTTGGCCATAATGTTGGTTACTAGTTAGAATGACATTATAATCATCAAAGTAATTACTTGAATGTTGGAACATGGAATGAATCTTCTCAGATTATCAGAATGGTTGGAAACATTTTTAACACGGGCCTAACCTAAAACATTGCACATGTGTGCACAAAATGTGTGCATGTACAATTAAACCAACAGTAAGGATGGTTGGTCATGTTGAACCAGGAAAGCAGGTCAGTCTGTAAACTTTGATAGATGTTTACAACAGTGTCGGTAATCATTTTACTATGTGACTTTGTTTTCTCTTTCTTTAAAACCCTTATATCTATCTGACTGCTCATATTCTTTGCTCCATTGGACTCATTTTGTTGACAATGTACCAAGATTTCAGCATTTAAGATGGTGAGTACACTTGTCTTATTATCACCTACAGAAGTTATGCCGAGAGCTACAAACACTGTTTTACGAAAACAGAATTTCCCTTTCATATACTCTTCTATGACTGCTTAGTATAAATTGCACAACTCCATAAATGGCATCACATGTTTTATCTGAAGTGTCAAACAAAAGTGAGTTAAGTATTTGCAAATACTATCTGAACCAGGTCTGCCAAGGATAAACCAGGTCAGTTACTCATAGAACCAAATGCCTGCTGTTGGAGTGCCAAAAGGTCTGTTTAACAAACCAACACACTGGAGACATGAGCTGCAATCTGCTGGACCACTTAACAACAATCAGAATCAGAGCAGTAATGTTCACCTGCTGTGGGCGAATCAAACAGAGAAAGAGCGAAAGGACAGAAGAATGGGCTGTTCAATATTCACTCAGCTCAGCCTTGGATTCTCACACATATTCGCAAGTTAGACGCAGCCTTGGTGATTTTTGATAATCACCGCTCTTGGAGCAAAACAGCGGTGTTGGAAGGGAGAGAAAGAAGGAGATAAATGTTGACGTACAGAGAGAGAGAGGGGGACAGAGAGTTAGAGAAAGAGAGAGAGAGATTACCCTACAGGGGGAAATGGAAGACAAAAGAGGAAAGAGGTGGAGTGGGAGGATGGGAGAACAAGGCTCTTAGAAGCGCCACCAACTGTAAATTTCCTTTCTGCGAGTGTTTCAAAGGGGGCTGCTTGTGTGTGGTGTGTGTGTGCTGTGTGTGTTGTGTGTGGCGAATGGAATTCTTAATTAAACCCGTGAAGAAGGCGATACCGACAAACACACACAACACAAACACACACACACACAGTAACACGCACAAGCGCAAGCGCGCATGCACCAGGGTTGACATTTTCTCTCAGCTCCATTGTTCCCTCCGCCTGGCTCACCTTCACATCAGAGGCAGCAGGACTCATTACCAGCTAGGGGGAATGAAAGGAGCTCATGGAGGGAGGAGGAGTAAGGACCGGGGGAGGAGGGAGGAGATCAGGAGGA
>NW_023339796.1:6963289-6965634 GCF_004916995.1 Morone saxatilis | reverse complement strand
GTGCGTGTGTGTTTGCGTGCAGCAAAGATTTAAATGTGTGATTTTCGCTGCTGTGTGTGTGTGCTAACAACACATTGTGTTTACTGGCTTTCCAGATTGAGAGGAAAACAGGCGGATGCTGTAATTAGCTCATCAGCTGGGTGGCACAACACTGGGTAATTAGACCAGTTCGGCAGCACCTGCGCTGCCAGGCCCGGCCTAGCAGAGTCTAACATAGCGCAGAACAGTACAGCTCAGACTGGCTCAGCTCAGTCGACCATAGCTTTGTCCATCAGACGGTAAAGGAACAGAAAACGCAGCCTGCCTGTATTCTAATGTTCAGACAGCCAGCATCTGTTGACGTATACACACAAACAGGCACACAGATGTATACTTCCCCACCATTCTCACTTTCACAACTACACACACTCACACAGCTACAGCTGCAGACCCACAAGCCTTCTGACTGCAATTGGAAAAGGGGCGGAAGGAAGCATCAGGGCGCCCCGTGGAAATTTCACATCTCATTGCACTCCATTTGCAAGTGGCGAGCGTGGGTTTTAGGCAGGAGCAGGGCCTTCTGTTGAAGCCCGGCGTGGTGAGAATACATAAAGCTGGTAGTGCACACACAGCCTTAACCCGGCCCACCTCAGCCGCTGGGGCTTGGGCCTCACCGCCACCTGTTATCTTATGCTGCAGGGGCTTAAGCTAATGCTAGCAGCGTGACGGCTAATCTATGACAAGCATCTTTTCCTCTCCAGCCGAGAGCTGAGCCAGACTGTATCCAGTTTTCCCAGAGATCAGTGCTGGTGCTGGGCTGGGCTGTGCTGTGCTGTGCTGGGCTGGGCTGAGCTGGGGGAGGGGGTGAAAGATTTGGGCATCTGTGATATTTTCTCCACACCCCTCATCCCTCCCTCTGACCCAATCAGATACCAATCTACATGACACTTTAGTGCTGGGCTAAAGTAAACATGTCAGCAATCTCAATGGGGTTATTCATCTCAGGCTCAAAGTGAGGGTTAAGACGTGTGAGAATGTAAGTACACACACATTTATACACACACACACAGTGTGAGTGTGTGTGCAGTACAGAGTGTGCTTAATGAGGGTAGAACAGGGCCCTTTGTTGAGACTCCTGCCACGAGGAAGCAGGGAGAAGGGGAAAAAGTGGAGGAATGGGTCTCAGTGGAAAATGTCAGCTTAAAAGATGGGAACATTTCTTTTTCAGCAGTTTCCCTGTCTGGCATTTACTTCACAATGGCCCATTCAACAGCAGGTGATGCCTTGGCATATTCAGATGGGGCCAATCCTGAAGGGGCGCACTGACACTGGCTGGATAATGAAACACAGCATGGAGACAAACCATGGCAGACAGGACGATCTGAGGAGGAACACTGGCACTAGATGTGGAACATGCACTGGTGCACAGAAGTGACCTGGGGTATCCTTTGACCTCAGTTAACAAGGGCTGCAGAGTCTGCTGCTTCTCATGTCTTGGAAGTCATATAAAACTGAACAAATCAGATTAGACACGCCAATTTAAATATGTTTCCACTTTTATTGCTATTTGAGTGGATTTTTTTGTGTAATGCTGACTGGAGCTGAGAGGAAGCTGACCCTGCAACCCTAAAAGCGCGAATGAATACCACCAATTACACAATACAAATGAAAGGGACTTGGGTGGTGGAAGATGAAGTTGTGACTGATGTAACAGCGACAGTACCCACCTTTCCTGTTTGCTGCATTCACAGAAGGCAAAAAGAAGGGGGGTGGGGTGGGGGTGGGGGGGTTAATAAGTATTTGGTATTCATATGGACCTATAACTTCTCTACTCAAAGTTTGTTCTAACTCTATTTTCAGCTAGCTAAATCCAGTTCTTCCGAAAATGCAAACCACATCTTGAAAGCACAGCATAAAAATGTATTCTAACATTCTCCGGAGAGTTTTGAGAATAACCTCATCATTGTTCACCGCTGGTGTTGGTCTTGGCGAATATGCAGGTAGCAATAACAACCTGAGCTAGAGTGTGATTATTCCTTTGCACATTTACTGCCAGTCCACAGTGAAAAGGGCACACCGCCACCTCCCCACAGTCCCTCCTGTCGATCTGTGTCTACATGGAGAAAGGGTTTTCAGACAGAGGATGTGCTACTCAGCGGTGAGCTGTCTCAAGGCCTATTATTAACCGGTCCCTTTCTAAGTCTGCTGAAGACGGCAGCCACACAGCACTCTGCAGGGCTGTGCATGGCAAGTTGGAGAATAGGTGTGATGTGAAATGGAGAATTTGTAATGGAGCCATTAGGAGAAGATAGGGAGGAGGGAACTAATCAGGAAGAAGCCAAGTGAGGTAAATAATGGCTCGTAGG
>NW_023339796.1:6962959-6963189 GCF_004916995.1 Morone saxatilis | reverse complement strand
ACAGACCGGTTGCCGGAGTCCAACTAATGATTACTTTATAGAGATGCCACGAATAGTAGATTAATCAAATAGTCGACTGACTAATTCATCAGCAACAAATATACAGTATAAATGCCAAACAACTGATAGTTCCAGGTTATCAAAGGTCAGTTTGCTGCGTGTATTGGTCTAAAAAACTGATATTTTTTTCACCTAATAAATTACCCAAAACGATTAATCAATTATCAAAA
>NW_023339796.1:6959805-6962840 GCF_004916995.1 Morone saxatilis | reverse complement strand
CAGGGGCAGCTGAAGTGCTTTTAAGAGATATTGACTGAGCTTTTAGTTAAGCCCTGTGTTGCAGCCTTCTGTTTCTTATTTGAAATGACCAATGGTGTTGGCCAAAACACATTTCTCACTTCTAACTAAGGGTTTTTGACAGCCAAGCTGTGCTTTTCATTAGGGAGGCTATGTCAGCTGCCATTTCAACTGACACTTCACACAGTACTGTTAAAAACGGTCAGCTGGGCCAAAATCTTCTGGGAAGAAATGAGGATTTTCTGAAAGACAAATCAATCCGCTTTTGGTTCCTTTCCTGTTACAGTGTATATTATGGTAAGGAAATTGGATGTTACAGTTTGGTCTGTGAGCAGCTGGGTGCAAGTGGCAGAGGAGAGCCTGTCTCATTACCATTCCTGATGCAACCAAAAGAAACCTACAATCATAAGTGTCACTGCAGTTCATCCTCACACAAACACAAAGAATGACGGAGCACAGCCTCTTACTTCTTGAAGAGCAGGATGGCGATGACAATGCTGATGATGAGAACCACAGCCAACACTGGGCCCATAACCCACAACATTTCAGGTTGCTCCATCCCCTGAGCCATACTTGTTGTGACCTGGATTGGGTCTGAGTAGGGACTGGCTGAAAATGTCATCTGTAAGGGGAAAAAAAAAGAGAGAAAGTGCAGGTGCATGAGAGCCAAGTCACTTTAGAGCTATAGGAACTATGTAAGGTTTTCCCTTATCATCTAAATGTACACTGGCCCTCCTAAGGACTTTTTAGACTTTTTTAAAAAGCCAAAGTTAAAAATAACCCACACACATTACAGGGAAAAAGTTCATCCTGTTGTGGTAAATTCAACATTCAACATGAGTGTGTAATTGCTTTAAAAGTTTACTATGTGAAGAAGTGCAGATGCTTAGTGCATCAAAACCTCAGATAAACAGATTCAAGGTAAGCCTTTATTTTGATGATGTTAAGATTACAGAAGGATATGACCAATACATTTATTTGATTGACAAGTGGTGCACAATAGGAGACACTGAATGAACTAAATTCCTAAATTTTGGGAAAAATAAGGTGAAATCATGAAAATATAGAAATAACAGACAATACAGTATTTTATCTAGCTAATGTAATAATGTTGCAAAAAATGAAATATAAAAAAAATGAAATAATAAAATATAGGGATTTAGTAAGTCTATCTTGTTAAGGAAAGGAAATCCAAATATTCCTCTTATAGTTATTTCATCCTTATAATAGGCCACAGATCAAGCCATGAAGCTACGGACGTAACTCAAAAGACACTTCTAAAAACAATAACCATCTTGGTTAATTAAGTTATTATTATGTTTCTATTAAAGCATTGCATCACGTTACAGATGATGACAGAGCAAGTGTGAGACAGGAGAGTGAGAGAGGCAGAGACAGAGGCAGGGATGAGTGTGCATGTCCCTTGGCCACTGAGATAAATGGGGGCACAGGAGAGGACTCATCTCTTCTTCATTAGTGTTCACACCGTGACGGAAGAGGAGGAGGAGGTGACAGTGAGGGTGCGTTTCCACCTTGGTTGTAAATGAGACATCTCTCGGCTCCTCCGTCTTCAAATGACGAAGGGGAGGGAGGGATGGGGGTGTGTGAGTGTGTGTCTGAGGAGTGGGTGCACGAGGCGACGCAGTACGGCGTTTAAAAAGTGTCTGAAAGAAGAGAGAGTCCAACTGCAGGAGAGCAAGGTGACAGATGAGAAAGAGAAAGAGGGAGGTGCCAGGCATCTGTCATTAGAGCGCAGCGTGTCTCCTATTGAACGACGATGGGAGACGCAGATCGGGGAGGGGAGGGAGGGTGTGCGGAGGGGCATGGGTGACAGATCGCAGCCCTCGAAGGGAATTGGGCTCCCAGCATGCAGCGGGAGTGGCGGGGCGGCAGGCAGCAGTAATCCGGATCATTAGCCACACAGCAGCCTGCTCTTCGGCACACAGGCAGATATTAATTGGAAAGATAAGCTGAGATGAGCTCAAAGAGTCCTGCGCTCTGTCATATACTTCTGTTATCTCTCGTACTTTACAGTATGGGTGTGTGAGCGTTTCAGCATGTCTCAATTGTGTACGTGCAAACCTGCGTGCCCTGACATTAGGCCCAGACACAAGATAACTCAAGTTGTAAAGAAAAAAGATTCACATTTTCATATTACAGCAGTAGTTTACCGCAGCATTTTTTTTGCATTCGTCATTGTCTTTTCCACACACAGAGATACACACACCAGGCACATGAGACCGGTTCTCTCCCGTTCTGTGTGCCTTTGGGAGGAACCTATTATCTAAGAACAAAGAGAAATGGCACAGTGGTGTGGGACACTGCTGATGTGACGACACCACAAGGCTTCCTGTTCCTTCGGGAGGACCCAAAAAAGGCTGTAGGATGTGGCCCTGCAGGGAATCCTGGGAAAAAACTTTTTTTCTTTTTGGTAGTGTAACAAATGACTGCAGCTGTGCTTTCAGAGAAGGATAAGGGAGGAAAAGAGAGAAGAGAGGGCTGGGCAGAAAGAGAGGGCTTTTTGTCTGTTGGTCACGCCAAAGTACTGGGATCATCCATTTGAACGGCCCTAATATCTGATAAAAGCTCAGTCACGCAGCTCCTAATGCCTCTGCACTTGCATAGTGGTATCACAATGGAGCGATGGTGCAGTGAAGGAATGTGTGAGCCTGTGAGAGTCAGAGACAGTGAGAGACATAAAAGTTATGTGTATCTGTTACCACTGTGAATCAGTGTGTCTGTATGTAAGTATGGACAGCGGTGGGTTTGTGTATGTTAGAGGTAGGGTCAGCTCCATGTCAATAAAATACATGGACTTGTTAAGCTCAAAGGTTAATAAATCTTAAAAACATTCACTTACAATCCTTACTCTTTTATTAAGGATATATATGACCACTGTACATAACATTCAGGTTTGAATTTGCATTTTTAATGTTCATCGATTAAAATATCCCATCTGTAGCTAATTAACCTGAGTGGCATAAGACATTTGCCTTAAATGACCAGTGTGTAACATT
>NW_023339796.1:6959465-6959705 GCF_004916995.1 Morone saxatilis | reverse complement strand
TCCTACACACTGGTCATTTAAGGGAAGTTTATTTCCTTCTGTCTGTTTAAACTGGTATCTGTACTCAGCTGAAGAGAGAAAGCCCCTCTACGATCAGTAGTGAACTATATATTTTTTTAGTCTTCCCTTGGTAAAAAGACATTGTCAAATCTCCCAGTTTTTACATTTACATTTACTTAAACATGTCATTACTTTAAGCTTATCAGGAACTCCAGTATTTGGAGCTTGTGAAAAAAAGAA
>NW_023339796.1:6936110-6959298 GCF_004916995.1 Morone saxatilis | reverse complement strand
AAAAATATTGAGAGCCAAGCCTAAATAGATTTCATACGAGAATTGAATTTGGAAAGTGGATTAAATATTGGATTCTATTACAGCCCATGCCTACTGAGAAGAGACACAGGAGTTTGTATGACTGTGGATTACTGCAGATAAGTATTATTACTTTACTGTAGATAGATATTCCACAGTAAGCATTATGAGTGAATGAATGTATTTTCTTGTGTCGATAGGTGTATGTGTGTGCATCTGTCAGTGAGAGAAAGAGAACGTGTGTGGCTGTGAACAAATGTGTGTAAGAGCTTGTGTGAGCATACGTCAGTTTTTTCGGAGCCTTTTCTCAAGCTCCTCTGAGCCTCCACAAGAATGTGTGTTTGTCGAGGTCGCAGCCGCTGAGAGTGTGTGTGTGTATGATTGTAAGTGTTTGTCTGAAGCAGAGTAAGAGAACAAAAGAGAGAGAGAGAGAGAGTGGGTGATGAGAGATGGCAGAGAGCGAAGAGACAGAGAGACTGAAGCAGAGGTGTTATGGTAGTAGCAGTATATCGAGTCTGCTATCTGGCCCGTGGGCTGCACAGCTTCCCCAGTCAGCCTCTGCTCTGCCATCCCCTGAGCGCAGAATCCACTACATGCAGCACAGGCACATTTTGTTTCAACTCGCCGTTGACCCCGCCGTCTCAAAAAGTGGCTTAAATAAGCCGTAGGTGTGTGCGCCAGACAAACAAACAAACATGCAAAGACGGCCATTATGTATCTGCCGCGCTCTCAGCCTCCTCAGGGGGGAACACACACTCTCCTCATTGTTGCATGACACAGGCAAAGACAGCGAGAGGGAAGGAGAAGGCAGGCTAGAGAATAGAGATATAGAGACAAAAAAAAGAGGTACAAAATGAGAGAGGGAAAGCTGATAGTATGTGTGAGTATGTCTTTATCTATGAGGAACAGGAATGTAGCTGCGGGGTCTAGCCTACCCTGTATGATGACCTTCTCCTTCGTACTGTAGTTCTCCCTTCATACTTTTTTCCTACCCTCCCCTCTTTCCCATTCAGCACTGGACCTGCACTTTTCATTCTTTAGCCGTCTGAATACCAAGCATCCAGATTTCTGGAGGCATCACTAGAGGGAGACGCCACTAGGAGCGGAAGTGACATAACAGTTAAAGAGAGAATACCATCGACATTGCCTATATTCTTACCACCTTGGTGAAAAGTTGGGCTTGAATATGCAAGTTCTCTCTGCCAGAGAAAACATCTTCTTTTTATAATTCTCTCTTGATATTGTTTGTCTAAGCCTTTTGAATTTCGAAAGAAGGCAGTCTTCCATGTTAACGCACCAACCGAATTAGTGCTACAAAGCCAATTCTTTTTGAGAGTGAGTAGAATATAAATGTCTGGATAGCATTGCAAACAGAAAACTGTGGTAAACAGATTCGAACACTCTCTGCTTTGGTTTCTCTCTGCGTCACAATCTCACCTCTCCCTTCGAAAAAGAAAAGCACACATTAGCACAATCTCCTCCTCTTCCACCAGTTCATTTTCTCTTATGCAAGCTTCACAGGCTGGACGGGACACAATACAAAAATTTAGCTTTCCTCTTTTCCTCTCTTCCAACACCACCCCTCCTCTCTGTCTCACATCACACAATATTTCATGCTACCTCCCTCCCTCACTCTCTTCTCGCATTAAATGATACTGTTTATACACACCCAGCATCTATCATCCCATTTCACACTTCCTCCGGCTTGTTTATCTGCCTTTGGGTGCTGGGGAGACATGAAGGCACACTCTCTTTTTCTTTCTCGTTCTCATCCCCCTTTGCTTTCCTTCCTTCTCTTCTTCCCTCCAACCACTGCTGGCTGCTTGTGGCCATTGATATATGAGGGCTTATTAAACCCTGGCGGTCCTGTTTGATCCACGCTGGGGGAGTTTGGGTGGTGGCGAGGAAGTGTAGTAAAGACACAAGTCATTTACTCCAGTACTTGTTGTCTTATTCTCCTGGGTCTGGTGAAGATCCTGCTTGAGGCGGCTTCTGCCAACTGCTCAATCTCGCTGCACGCTTTACCTTCTGTACCCGTTTGTGTTTGGTAATAAATGTTGTGTGCTGGGTGTGACAAAAACAAACACTGCTGTGGTATCTGAGTTTCCCATAGAGTGCGGTTAGGGGATTTGTGCGGCGATCAATGACAGCCTAACTGTAGTCACCACCTCAGAATTCAGCATGTTTACATGCACACAAGAAACAAGGTTACTAGTATAAATAAGGAAATCAGGGTGTTCACATGCACTGCAGTAATCTTGTTACTGTAAATCTTGCGTTTATTATATGCAGCAGGTCAGTTATAGGATTTCTTTCCTATACTACTGTATTTTCAACCAGGGATGGCACATTTTGAGTGAATCTGTGACACAGTATCAAGCTGTAGCCTGAAGAGGTTTTTTTATTTTTTTTGGTCGAGGACTTTGGACTGGCAGTTCAGTGAGAGGACATGCTCTGACAATTTTTTCCTTTTGATGTGCGCATATGTTTGATTTGTTACAAAAAGCCTACTGCTCAGCTGTGGATGTCAACTTTAGACATCTTTTTTCAGTTTCAGTGTTAATCTGACTTTGGATATAATTATTTTGGGTACAAGGATGCACTGCAATGAGTAAAGATCTTTCCTTTAATCCCTGTCACAGCGACACCTTCTCTGTCTAAAGTCTTTGTCATGCACATGCGCACATGTAAAAACCCTGTTTGAGTTTATACATGTTAAAAAAAAGGTTTCTCAAGCAATGAATCCCTGGCAAGTGAGTTTCTGTAAATCTGTACGCCATTTAAGGAAATCAGGTGTCTCATTTGCATGACGTTTAAGTTTACTGCAGAAAGCCGTCAATAACTGGGTTACTGCAGTGAAGGTAAACACACCGATTGACTCACCTTGTGAGTGAAGCCTGATTAATCCAAGCGATTAAGTGTAAAAGTGGGAGGGTGCTACACAGTTTAAGGAGGGGGAGTACACAGAAAAAGACTAATCTTGAGCGCCACTGATCCAACCTGGTACATCTGGCAGGTGCAGTGAGAGTGTTGTGCAGCGATGGGGTTTAAGCATCTCTTTTGAAGTCAAGTGTATCATGGCTGCCCACTATAGCCTCCTTCGTACCTCCCTCCCCTTGTCAGAGCGAAGGAGTCGGGGATTACTGGTAGAGGGGGGGCTTTAGGGACATTTAAAGCAGCATTTCAAGGGAATCAGGCCTGCTTTACAGACACCCTAGGCCCTGTGACCAGTCCCTCGTCTCCCTCTTAACTCCAGCCGCACTAATCAATCTCCTCTGCTCTCTTCACGGTCAAGAAAGATGGGGAGAGGGAGAGAGACACCGAGAAGCAGAGAGTGAGCGAAAGAAAAAGAGCTGAGAGGAGAGAGAGAACAGAAAGAAATAGGTGAAAAGTCTAGGATTTGGTTTTCGGACACGGAGCACTCGCTCTCTCTCCCTCTGTGGTCGCCTGGGGGCCCAGCCACTGAATATGCATGTCCCGGGTAGTGAAGGAGCCCAGAGCAATTGCAGATTCTCATTCTTCCTGCAGTGAAGTTTACTCCAGCCCATCCCACAGAGAGCTGAGCCTCCGCGTTAGTGCTGTTTGACGAGTGCATGGGGCCTCCACTTAGAAAGCCAAGAGTCTTGTATAAGCATTGTAAAGAGATCTGCACTGGGTCCCGCTGGCTGCTGAAATGGCAAAGCTGGATCTCTGATGTCATTGTCGACTGATAAGGGAGTTATCAGGACAAGCTGCAATGACTTTTAGAGGCGACTGTAGTAAAGGCTAAGTGGCAGTAAAACAACAACAATTTGGCTTGCCACTGCCATTTTGGAAACGCTTGATGGAAAGCGTGGTTAGAGCAGAGGGAGACCGGGTGATAAACTTAAATAGTTTGTTTGAAAAAAGAAAAGCTGACACGTATAAATATTCAGAACGGGCTCAGGTACATTTTTATCTGACATATCCAGGATGTTTTTTTTTATATTTTTGGCATCGTGTGTATTTTGGATTTGGACTTTTTATAAAACATGTCCTCTTGGGATAAATTAAGGTCTATTTTATCGGATCTTACTTAGAAAACGAAAAATACTATTATTATGCCTGTTGTGAATGATTGTAAATGAAAGTTTTAACTAACGTGTGTGTGGGGGTGTCTCTTACATAATTAGCAGTGCTGTCTGTCCCTTCGTATCGGAGTACGGCCAGGACAAAGCAGAGATACTCCTGCGGACTGGTCAGGGGTTTGTTGTAGAAGCCGTTGTACCTCTTCTCATCGCCCACGGTGAAGGTGGTCGGCAGCGAGGCCAACTTGGCCGCAATGTAAGGCTTGGAGGAATCCAGGTGACGTTTGCGCCTCAGAACAGGGCCTTCACTTGACCTGAGTAGCTGTGGAAAACATGGGGAGAGTAAAAGTTATTGTCAAGTTTGGCAGCAAAGACTTAAAGTGAGTAGGACCCTGACCTCTGAGGAGCAGCAAGAAAAAAATGATTTCTTATTAATGAAGAGACTAAGTTTACGACATAATACTGTAACATTGAACAAGAATCAGTGGGACTTTGGGCAAAAAAATCTATGTGGGTTGCATGTGAAAAAAAAGTCAATAGAGCAACTGAATGCCCTAACTTCCATTGACTCTAAAATAAAGGAAAAAAACAACAACCCCAAAACACTTTGCATTCGAACTGTACGTTGAGGTCTGGTTCTTACCATGCCTCCAAATAAGAGATAATGATTCCACTTTTGCTAAAATGCCCTTTGCTCAGTGATATAACTTTGCAAACAATTCAGCCAAGCTACGAAGTGAGCAATTAGCGCTTGCTCCAGCACACAATCTCAGCATGACTGCCAGCCTGGTTAATAAATGAGCAGGAGCATACAGCACTGCGGCATTGTGTTTTCAGCAGCATTTTGTTTTCTGTCAGTGATGTCTCATGTGCTGCTCCAGATGTAGCTTTATTAAATCATTATGTCGGAGGGAGGAGACAATGGCCTGCTCAGTGTTTAATGACTCAGGAAGTCCCATATCTCTCCCTCACTTGGTCTCTTCTGTTATTTCTTCAGGGAGCTTGAACAATAGTGATCCAAACCAACGAGCCTCGCAGTTTACTTTAAAATGATGCTATTAATATTTAGGCATGTCATTTAGCTTAAATTCTCTTGTGGACGAGGAGGACCTTTCTTCAATAGAATAATAAAGCAGTCATAAATCTTTATCCTCATTTGAATACCTTATGTAAAACTTTGTTTGTAGTTGCCAAACTCCTATTACAAAGACTATAAAGAAAAATATAGAGGCAGAGCAGTAATTTGTAACTACTGTTTTGAAAAGTGCTGTATAAATAAAGTTTACTTGCATAACATTGCTTAACATCATCAATAGCTATATAAGATTAAGATTATTCTCTGTGCACTCAAACTGTTGAATTCAGCAGATGGGAACTGTTTGCAGACCTGGCGTCCGATCAGGACATTCCCCACCTGCCCCAGTGAGTCATTGTTTAAAATCTCCCTGCCCTGCCACCCCCCCCTCCCTGCGCCCAGGAGGGTAGAGCTAATTAGCTACGACCAGTGGCTTCCTACCCAGTTGGAACGGGAGATGCTATTGGTGCCCCCTGACCTTGCACATGAGCCAATCAGCCACCGGCTGGCACTAACCTCGTCCAGGTCCATCTCGTCTGGATTCTTCCACCGCCGTGTTGACTGGGACACCGGCACCACCACGATGTAGTACCACCTGCCAAGAAAAATAAAGCTTGTGTTAAGACAGACTTACTGAAGCACATACACGCTGGGATCAAAGTGGGCCAGGCGCATTAATAACACAGTCAAAACATTTAGAAAGACATACTTTGACTGTGAGGCTTCCTGGGCTGAATTCAAAACTTGAGTGGTACACAAGCGGGTCCAACCAAGGTCGAACACCAGCAGATTGGCACTGCGTTCTCCAATTAATGGCTAATGACTAAGAACATCTGCCACGTAGACTGGAACAAACACTATCCCAGCGAGAGAAGCCTTCAGCTAATAGAGATCCCCATAGGAATCCTTAGGTTAATAGGACCGGCTATGTGACTACTCGTGTGTGTTCTTTACTGCTATCATTATTAAGACCAAAAATAGAAGAAAAAGAAAGACATCAGAAAGACATTTAGGAGTTTAGGGTCAAACTAAGGAGTAAAGGAGTAAGGTAATGAATGGAGGGACGTGCTTGTGAGTACAAAATGTACATATGTGTCTGTGTTTATTTATACACTGGCTCTCTATCGCTGTCTAACTACTGCTGTCTCTCTCGTGCTCTCCCCCAGTCTGTCTCTCTGGTGCTCTCCCCCAGTCTGGCTCTCTAGTGCTCTCTCCCAGTCTGTCTCTCTAGTGCTCTCCCCCAGTCTGTCTCCTCTCAGCTCAAAGTTTTTCCCCCACTGCGGCATTCACCGCTTGTAAAATCAGCTGCTGCTGACAGTAAAAGCAGCTGCTTCTCTCTCCTTCTCTCTAGGCCTTGACTCTGTGATTCAACAGTCAGTCATGTCTGGGAGTGGGAGAAGACATGTATAACAAGACTCCTCACCCCCCTACACAGACACCTCAACTCTCCCATCCCCAATCACGTGTGCTCTTGCCCTGTCAATCTGTGCTGGAGCTTGGCCAGCCCTGACAGCCCTGTAATCTTTTTACCAATCAACCCTGTGCACTCCCCCTACTCAGATGTGTCTGTATGTGTGTGTGTATTTGAAGGAAAAGCTTAACTTGTCAGGCTCAGGCACAATTCTGCTCTAAACAATTTGAGTCAAAACATAATACAGCCTGACCTGATGTTAAAAGTCTTGATTATCATCAATTGCTGTGTAAAGTTGGCTGAGACCAAAAGTTGCAGTTTTAAGTTTGAAAATAGATTTAGTATTGATCAGATACAAGCGTGCCACTTGCTGCTGTTGTTCAGTTTTCAGAGTTGCAGTTGAATTAGACCCTGAATGATTACGTTTTTTGACAACTGTCAAGTGGCTGTTTAGGGGCCCTTTGTTAATTTCTTGTCATTTACTTAAAATATTAATTTACACAAGATACGTTACTGTTCCCTGATGCAAAGCCGGGTCACTGAAGCAGCCAAGAAACCAAAACAAATAAAGCTAAATTACTTATGCTAATTCAAGAAAACTGGCTAAAAAGAATCCTCATCTATTTGTGGATTAATGCCCAGAGTCAGAGCTACCCCGTGCGTTCAGTCCCATGTATCTCAGTACTGACCTGACACGTGTGGTGGTCTGGACCTTAGGCAGGTTGATGGTCATCTTGCCTCCCTGAGCCTGATGTGTGCTTGGCTTGGTCTTGATCAGGTCGGGGGCAGTGCGGATGGACACCTGCTGCTGCAGACCTCCAGCAATGTTGCCCCTGCTTGTCAGCACAAAAGAGTAGTCTGTGTCTGGCTGCAGCTGTGTGATCAGCCTCCTCTTCAGGTTTCCCTGCACTTCCACGCTTTGCTGGTTGTACAAGATCTGTGAGCACACAAGGGAAAACAGTGAGTTATGGTTTTAACTTAAAATACATACACAAAATGTATATCTTCCAGACAAATGCAATTCGCTCTCCTCTCACTCCCTCCAACCCACACAGACGCACACGGGGACAAAAGCAGCATGGTCTTAAGAGAGGCGGCCATCTCATCTGACACCTTATCTTATGTGCTTAAGTGTCAAACTTGCCCATTGGTGCAAATCCAATTGTTTTTTTTTACACTTCAAATTGTCTTTGCTCCATTACCAATGGGGTGGGAATTGATATAATATGATTTTGACAGATTATTACACCTCATAAATGAGCCTGAGGCTGGCTTTTCCTATTTTTCTGTGCAAATAGGGAAAGTCACTGCATCACACCCCAGTGAAAGTGTTAATAGCTAATAGTATTGAGCTGCAATGCAATTATGTTACAAGTATATGTTCAGTGAATGTTATATATTGTGTAACACTGAAAGAAATCCTGTTCCATTTTTTTGTTGTACTGTATTTATTTTAGTGGTTGAAAAAAGGAGATTTAAAAATGTCTTATTGCAATCATTATTAATCAAGTATAATATTAACTAGCATTACAAAGTATTACAAAACACTATTTCTATGTCTATGCAAAACTGTGCTCATGGTGAAATGTTTTCTATCTGTCCTTAAGTAAATGGCTAGGGTTTTTTTTTTTTTTTCAGGATGCAAAAATACTGGCACTCACCTTGAAAGGCACTTGGGATTTGTAGTTTGGTGGCAAATCCCAGGTGAGGAGGACAGATGTTTTCATGACAGCTTTGACACCAAAGTTTAGGGTGGGAAAATCTACGGGGGAAAAATCCTTTGATTAATATCTTATTGTCTTTAACAACTAGTACACAAAGAATGTGCGTAATTCAATTTCACACTACTGTACAGCAAATAACCCCCCAAATCACCCCCAAATAACCCCCCCCCCCCGTAAACAATGTAAACATATTCCGTGGTGATAACTTGTGACCAAAATTGACAAGCCACAGGGGAGTTCAAGGAACATCAACAATCTCATTCACGCTTGTTTACAGATCACATAAATATAGCCTCCATCTCTATAAGCCTGTTCCATTTATTACTGTTCGCAACAACACATATGCAACAGGCCAAAATCTCTGAGATAACCAAGAAATATATATGATAAAGGGACTGACAACATGTGTCTTAAAATAGGCATCATGCACAACTGGTTATAAATAAGAAATTTTACATTTATAAGATTATAAAATGCATGAGGAGGTACAGGCTGAATACGCTTTAGATTTGTGTCTAATGGGAGGGGGGATGAGGCGGCATAGTAATGTGACTGTAGCGTGTAATGAGATTAGTACTCTATAAATCAATAAACACAGTGCGGTACTGTACTGAGTGGTAGATGAGAAAGATGTGACACTGATAAAGACAGAAAAATAGCCAGTTTGAAAATTTAAAACATTAGCAGGTGATAGGGTGTTCATGTACATGCTCACGTATGTTGTAAGCAAGGTTACGCGTGTGTGTAGACATGAGTGTGTAATGATTCAGTGTATGTACTAAACCCTGATTTTATGTTTTCAAAGCAAACAGCTCTGGCATATTTGTGTATAAATGTCAGCCATGTGTCCGACCGTTTATCCTACCATTTGACATAGTCCTGCTCTGAATGCTGGGGCTGAGGGGTCCTCCGCCCTTATTGGTGAACGCCTGCACCCGGATGTCGTAGGTGGTGTCAGGATTAAGGCCCTGGATAGTCATGTGCGTGTCGGCCGTGCGGTTTGTGCTGTTCTGCTGACTGTTGATGTCCCTGTACACAACCATGTAGGATATGATCTTGCCGTTCCTTTCGGCCACCAGCGGGGGATCCCAGGTCAGCTGGGTGCTGGACTGGGTCAGTCCCGTGACTTGCAGGTTGAATGGGAAGCCTGAGGGTACATCTTCAGGGGTGCTGATCTCCTTTACGTAGGCCTCACCGATGCCAGCGCGGTTACGGGCGCTCAGGCGGAAGACGTAGGTGGCGCCTTTGTGCAGCCCAGTGGCAGTGTAATGGTCGTCAGTCTTTCTCAGCTCGCGTGAGGTGAAGGTTTCTTCATCAGTGCGCTTGTACTGCAGCTGGTAGCCCATCAGCTCACCCACCATTTCCTTAGGAGGCTGCCACTGAATGAGCGCAGTGTTGCCCATAGTAGTGCTGATCATCATGGTGGGCTTTCCCGGCACTGAAAATAGATCGAAGTGGAAATAAAAGAATAAGTTGTGTTGTATTTCCTTAACACATGCAGTCACTGTTTTAAACAACCCTCAAATTTAATAGTTTTTTTGTGAAATGTGCTAATTTGTTTTCTGGTGTTATCTCAGTTAGATGAGAAAATTGATACTATTCTTATCACTATTCATCTGTCTGCTAAATATTAGGCTAGAAAAAGAAGTTGGTTGGCTTAGCTTAGCACTACGGCTGGAAACAGCTAGTCTGGCTCTATCAAAAGGCAACATAATCTGCCAACCAGCAGCTCTAAAGCTTACTGATTAACTCATAACTCATTAATTAACAGACAGATATGAGTGGTACTGATCTTCTAACTCCCTGCCAGAAAGTGAATATGTGTATTTCACAAAATCCTGAACTTTTTTTTTCTTTATAAATTGGCCTATATAACAAAGATAACATACACGTAGCAACCCACTAAAACTAACATCTTCTCATCATAGTACCGTCTTGAATGAGGCAGACAGAGGTTATCAGTTTAAAGCCTTAAAGATAATAGCACAGTATTCACTGTAAACAGATAGCACATATCCTATGTTTTATACGATAACCCTGACAAAAACGACTCTGACCTGCTCCAGTTGTGGTGATGACTTTAGCTTTGCTACGAGCTCCGTCTCCCTTCGTGGTGTACGCTGCCACAGTGACAGAGTAGGTGGTTTCAGAATGCAGTCCACCAATGATGGCCTCCTGCAAAATGGAAAAATCACGAAGTCAGAGGTTAAAAGGAATAGGTGAACCTGAGCGAGACCGTCTCAAAAGCAAAAAAACAAAACACAAACCCCTCTCACACAAGCTCCTATCCCCTCAGAAAACACACAGCACCAAAAGAAACCACAGTAAAATGAAACACCCTTCCCTATCCACTCGTAGTTTCTTGATCAATTTACCTATAACAGGAAATAAAACATTTGAAGCATTTAACAGAGAGAAGTTTTGAAGGCACACAAACGGGACCAGGAACTTTTCTTAGTCAAGAAAAACTCCTGTACCCAATCGTAAGGCACACGCTGAACCCATTGACTAACAAACCAAACAAATGAACTAGAACATCACCAGTGTGTCAGTGTTCATGTCTCCTGCATGGATAAGCATGAGGCTATACCCAGAGGAGCTCAGGGTCATCACTAAACTGCAGTCTGTAAAAGCCCACAAACAAGTACACTTCTGACTGTGGGACATATTGTAAAAACTCTTAATAAAACTTAAAGATAGAAAAAATGATCAAACTGATTTTACACATTAATTTTTTTAATGAAAAAGTTAGATTCTTGGTATTTACTGTCCTCTGGATTCCTATGTAAGTGTTGGGTTGAATGTTTAACAATCTCCACTAAAAAACACAGACACACTAAGGTGGTTGAATACATCAGTAACTCAACAATTGAGAACAAACAGACAGCAGAAAAACAGCAAACAACTGTGGTAACACACTGTTATTGGTAACCTGCTGCAGTGCTGGCACTCACTTCACCAGTCTGCATCAGTCTGAATAAAAACACACCCACACACACTGGAATTAAACACTCTGAGCTTGAACAAAGCCCATATGTAGACAGACATACACACGCATACATTAATACTCACCCATGTACAGTATATATACTGTATATAAAAAGACACACTAGGTATGCATGCATTTACGCACACAATGATACACGCAGACATGAGCACACACTCGATACAGAGAACAAATTAACGCCTGCGGCTTGAGCACACATGCTGGCTGACTGGGGCCACTGAGAGGACGAACGCGCTGATGCCTACAAGCCTTCCTGACGGAACTCCACGCAAACTTCTCATACTCTTGGAATATTATATGGCTTTGCCCTAACGCTGTTTCTCTAACTAATGAAGTTTTAATTTCCTAACCATAGAAAAGCATTTAACAGTCTATATAAGCCAGCTCTGTTTGACAATGCTTTTTACTGCCCCTCTTTTTAAGGGACATTTGGTGCTCTCATACTAGCCTTTAAGAGAGACGGGGGAGAAAATGCTAAATTACTGTATCATAAAACCATTTTAACTTTATGGAGGCAGTCTCATTACTTTAATCATACAAAATAGCTTTAACAGTCTCAGCAGTGGCAGCCGCAGAGATCTTTTTTCCCTAATTCTGGCAAGGTCAAATCGGGTCTAGTAACACTTTTGAAACTCAGCAGAAAATAGAAAAAGCAAGGCTTCAAAGTTTCCTTCAGAGCAAATGCTTAGAGCAGCACCAAAGGGCATTACAGAGATTATCGAGTCGACTAGTTATAGAAATGGATTCCCTCCCTACACCACCATCCTCACCAGGGTAGAAAATGCCAGGGGAAAATGGGCCGCATTGTTAAGACAAATATATAAGCTTCAGACATTTTTTTTACTATAGCACTACGTTTGACACTGTGTGTTCTATTTATGGTGATTTGCATTCAAAATGCCATAATTATCTGAAACAATGTAAATTGCTTCAAAATTTTACTCCCTGTGAGAATGCCATGGGTCAACAAGACATGCTAATGTTTTTTTCTGTTGACATCTGTCTGTGGCTAGTCACACTACATTAGTTACCTGGCACACAGACTGCTATCGCCTAAACATGGCTGCTAAAGAAATAATAAAGATGTGTGAACAGATGTCTTCCTCTGACAGTGTCTAGTTCTGTGCCTGTCAGGTGTTAATCAACACATTAAGAGTAGGGGGAGAGGAGGCAAGCCTGACTCATGCCATGTGGGTGTAGCTGAAAGAATCTGCCCATGTGTGATGTGCAAACAGATTTCTGTTTAACTGGCTGTTACCAAATAAATAAAATGATCTGCGCACGTCCCGCTGATCAATTTCTAAAGGAAGAAAAAACTGACAGTGCTGATGTATAAACAGATGAACAAAAAACTACACAGGTGGTCACTTGATTGATTAACCAGCTTTCTATGTGTTATGTCAGAGAGGAAACAAGTATCTAAAATTGCTCAAATTAATTCTTTAATGTGGTTTATTAAAAGGTATAAACGTTTATTTTAAACAACTTCTTTGCCCTGATTTGAATGCTGAAAACGATGTTTGTTATTCTGTCAGGTTTCTATTGAATTTCTGACTGGGGAACAGTGAGTGGCTCTGCATTTATGCCAGTGCAATATGACGCCTAGGAGGTAATAAGCCATAACAAAAGGCTGCGTGACAGCCATGGAACAGGGAGATGCCATCCAGGCAAATGAAAAGAACATGAAAGGCTGGTGGCAATCCTGGAGATGTGTGGAGCTGATAAAACACACAGCTCCTCCCCTCAGATAGACATGTCATCTGGAACAGTAGGTGAGACAGCAGGTTAGGTGAGCCTGATTAATGTCAGCATCACACCGGGATAGTGACACACAGCCTTCGACTGCACTGTACGCTCAATGACGGGGTAAAGCACTGCATGCTCACTGCAGTAAGCGCCTCAGATCAGTGTGAATGCCCAGCTGTTACTACGAGTTTGTCTTATGGTAAATTGTTGAAATATTAAGACTTGTACGCAATCATCAGTAGACATAATCCTCATGCTTTGTGGTTGTGGTACACACACTCACACACACACAAATAAAAAAAACAGGAATCATTAGGAAACACATCTCTTGCTGTGGTTATGATGGGGTTATGATCTTTCATGAGGATTCACACCAAGTGGATTACAGGCATGGCACAAACAGAAATAAACACACACACCCACACAACTCATAATCCACAAGCACACACAGCACCCCCAAATTGCAGAGGGGAGAAGAGCCTGCCCTGCAAGACAACCCAGCAGCACACATGAGGGTTACTCACATGCTCGGTGGACTCCTCAATATTCCACTGATGGGAGAGAAGACACAGGACACAGGGCGGGGAGAGAAATGAGTCAGAGACAACACAACAGGCATGGAAAAAAAGCGCTTGTCTTTTTTTCGCTCAAAGACAGATGAATGTAGGTGTCAACAGTCATGCAGTAGACAAAAAAACACAGGGGGAGAGAGTGTGATGGAAGAGGAGGAGTACAAAAAAAAGAAATGAAGACAAGTTGAGTGGCACAAAAAAATTGGGAAGCAAAGTTGAGCAATGATGGTGAAATTCATTATTGTTTATGATGCACTGCCTTGTTTTTCATTTGCCTGTGAATCCAATAAAAACCTCTCTCTTCCTTGATCACATAACACCTCTTTTCAGAATGATAACTATCTCACTGTGGAAATAAAGCATAAACTATGCTGAATCTCTGAAGCATTTCCTCTTCCCTTTCAGAAATGGAGGGAGGGCTTTTTATTCATTATATTTCAATATGTTTTCAAAATGTTCTTCTTGCTCGCTGTGCTTGGCCAAGTGATTCCCGAGGGAAGTGAAAGCCCATTTCGTGCCGCGGGGCTCCGTCGGTGCCGAGCGTGAAATCCTATTACCAGTGCTGCTATGCTAGCCCTGTGACATCAAACCCCATCGATGCAGAACGCAACTGCTGGTGTTTACCAGCAACTAGCTCCACAGTTCAGTCACTGCAGAGGAGTTCACTGATGTGTGACCTGGCTGACAAGGGACAGGAGAGATGACACTGGTGACACTTATGTGGGACAAAATGGGGAACACGGAAGAAAGGGAGGCTAAGGAAGAAAGGTGGATGAGGGTGGCGGTGGTAAGTGATTACATTTGAACATTAGGTGAACATTGGGAGAGATGGAGGATACCGGCAAGCAGTGATGCAGGGACCTGTAGGGATTAGGAAAGGAGACGAAGGAACCATAGAGAGTTCTATTAGTTAAAGGTTCGGTTCACCCAGATTACAAAAAATATATTTTCCCATGTCACACAGCTGAGTCCTTAATGCAGTGGACAGAGTGGAAAAAATCTCATTCTAAGATAATGAAAACACAAATATTCTTATTTTCAGGTGATTATACACCAATGAAAACATTTATAATTATTACATTCCATTTTTCCCCCAAAAATCCTCCTAAATGTTACACAGAGTACCTTTAAAGACAAAATTAATCAGTGGTGCCTGCCTTCCTGCTTGGCTAACTTTCCCTTCTAGCAACGCCGGACTTCCACAAACAAAGAGAGAAAGTCTCACACTCTGCTGATTCATTGTGCACTGGAGAGACGGTGTTCATCATCCCCCATTGACTGTTGGCATATGAAAAGACAAAAGACCCAACTTCTCCGCCCTCCTCCCTGTGGATGAGTCTTTACCACCAACCAGCTAACTGAAGCATGAGCAAGGCCTCTGTATGGTCTCAGTTGCGACTGGTCGACACACCCGGCGCATTAAAAACTGCCGCCTCATGCTCCCCCGACATAGCGGGGCACTAAATAGTACCATTTAAGAACAGCTGCTACTTAACTTCATGAATAACAGTTTGTGACGTGCCTAATTGCTTAATTTGTTTACCGTCGACTCCACTCAGTATGTCAACAGAGCAGCGAACACATTAAGGTTCGCAAGAGTTCCTATCTCATCTTGGGCTTAATCCCTTAACTATCGCAACTGCTTTTGCTTTCTGCTTAAATCCATGGGAGAATTATAAATTATCCCTCATTTATATTTCGAATGCCAACGCAAGCTGAAAACACATCATTGCTGATAAGCGTCGTTTGTGGAAACGGAGCGGTATAATTTGCAGGCGGGTGAATGCAAATGTGATGACATGGGCTGAGATGTGTGGCTATAAAAATGGGAACGAGGGGGGAACGAGTGATGTGGAAGAGAAGGAGCTGTCATGATTGATGGAGTGAAACGGGCTGAGGTGCTTCTTTTCTCTTTTTTTTCCGATTCCCATTCAACTCCAATCTGAGGCAGTGAAGGCCGTAGAGGCAGTGAAGCATTGCCTCGCTCGCTCCCACACACAAACGCGCACACACACCAGAAAAACGCATGAGTGGTCAAACAAAATGAACCTGGAAAAGTAGTGCTGAATAAAGGCAAACTTGTGCAGGAAGGCAAACTTGTGCAGAAAATATATAGAAGTGCAGACAGTGGTTAATGGCTTCAAACTCAATCACGCCATTTTCCGGGGACTCTTATAGGTATATGAAAAGCATGAGCCTAGAGGTTGCTGTGAGTGCATAGTGATGAAGCAGGCTATGTGGTGCGGAGTTGCCCACTCAGGTTCAGGCCACTTTCCCAACAGAAATATGGTTGGAAAGGGGTCGATAACATCATACTGCTAACATGGCCTCTGGTTTAAATTTAGCAGGGAAATGAGGGCGCTGTGTGGGCTCCTGCTTGAAAAGAAAAAGAGGCGCTTAACCCGCCCACGCACAGGCAAGCTTTCCTAGCACTCCTCCCAGCGTTTCAGCTAACCCTGAGAGAGGGTGAAGAGGAGAGAAGGAGCCAGAAACAAAGAGACAAAGACAAGGGGAGAGGTGATAGCGATTTTGACAGAATCTGCAATCCAATCAGTCGGCTTAGATTTGTGATTGAAGTCTAAGGTGAGGTTGTGCTGTGTTGTGAGAGCCCTGGAAAATCTGGATTTTTATTTTCCTCCTGGCAGGCTTACTGTGCATCCAATGCAGGTGAAAGGGTGGATATGGAACTGATTTCACAACACATTAGGCAAATTCTTGAGAGAAACACTATGGGATGTGCCAGGATAGAAGAAAATTGTTTTTTTCCTTTTATTTATCATCAATTACAGGTGTGCGTTTGAGGGATTTGCATGAGTCTAGGATGAGTCATGAACTCTTCTCAGCCAGCTGGAACGCCTACTACAAGGTTGATCGAAGCAGTGAGCATGTTTGCTCATGTTATCTGTTTCCACTATTTTTTCCACTTGTTGTTGGGGTATGTGAATGGAAAGATGTGTGAAAAGGAGGGATTGTTCTAAAAACCAGTTGGGCGAACGTAGACAAGAGAGCGTTGGCTGACTGTGTGGTCTTTAATGACGTCCGGGCAGGTCCTTGCAGGTTGGCTACTCAGCGTTGTCTCATAGAAAAAATCTGTTGAGATGACTCAATCAAGGGTAACCAACCTGCACGCAAGCCTCTGGTAATTACTCAATTGGCTTTTCAGACAAGAAGGGTGTGAAAGGAGGGCACGAGAGAAAGGGAAGGGAGTAGGAAGGAGGGATAAAAGGAAAAACATAGGAGGAGGGAGGTGAAATTCAGGTTTCTGCCAGGGAGGGGACGGTGAGTTCGAGAGGTGTCCTGGACACCAAACTGGAACATGAGAGCTATGCTGAGCGCCAAATTACAGTGTGTCTTTGTGTTTATTGTGTGAACCTGGCACAAATGAGACATGGCAGGGAGTGCTGTTTGCACAACAAGCAGGGTCATGTTCAGTTCAGTTTTCATAACACAAAACAAAGTCATGCTAAACATGTCGACATAAGGACAACTTCCAGGAAGACATGCAGCCACCATGTTTTTCTCTTCTTCCAGACCAGACGATGCAGTCCTGGCTGTCAAACATTCTAGTACAAAGTCAGATAACAATTAACTGTCTGCAGCAGCTTCCACAAACTACTGCTGTCCAACATTTTTGCTTCACAAAGTTTTTATACTATTCTCATCTCTCTCTGGCCAAAATTAACTTAATGTACATTTTAAGCTTAGAAATTGTCCCCTGTGAGATGGGTCACTTGGGTAGCTCATTATGTATTTATCAAGGAAGGCTCTGTTACACAACTGGGATCCTCGACTCTCTACTTAGCGTCACTTGGGATGTAGCACATCTGACATGTAATTTTTAAGGTGACTTTGACAGTGCTTCCTCTTCTAAACTGATAATACTTAGGACAGCGGGGTATTTGCCAAAGCAAACGAGGGTTAATAGCTCTACTCAAGGGCACAGCAGTGTGTAGTTCCTGGGAACTGAACCAGCAACCTGTTGGTCTCCCTGAATGCTGCTGCAAAGCATTTATTAGCAAACGCTGCTCAGAGACACAGGCACGGCTGTTGAGATTTTTTTGGTGGTTTTCCTGAGGCCAGGGAGCGCTTCCTTGTTCAAATGAGATGTTTCTGTGTGAGGCCATCGAGGGTATGAGCGAATGCGTGTTTGCGCAAATGTTACTTACGGCAAACAATCAGAAAGAGGCTCTTAAGCTGGTCTTTTCTTTCCCGAAGAGAGGGAGAAAGTGAAAGTGGGATTTTTGGTTTTAAGATATTCATGAATCTCTGAATCCCTCTTAAGGATTACAATCTCTCATCCATCTCACGGTGTCACACAGCTTTGGGTGATTCGAAGCAGCTTGCATTAATGTGTAAAGGGCGGTGTCAGGAAAAAACCTCTAATTTATAAACATGGTAACAAGGCAGTGCATATGTATTACTGCTTAAACCGCAAAGAGAGGTGCATTGATTCCACTAAGCCCCATCCTGATGTAACACATATAAAATATTTAATAGCTATTACTGTAGAATTAGAATGGATCTTGTTACGACAGCTAATCCAAAGCTATGGGAGAAGGGTACCAATTTAGAGTCGAATGTCACATGTGGAGAACGATGAAAAAAAAAAGAGGGGAGGGGGATACTGCAGTCGACAGAAAGGAAATTCCATGTGTGTCACCTGGTATGGGTGAAATGAAGCGTGAACTCAGAGAATTGAAGGGAATAGAGGAGCGATGGAGAATGACAATAATGGGAAATGAACATAAGACAGCAATAGACAGTGAAAAGAGACAGAAGAAGACTGGACAAGAGTAAGACATCATCCAGTACCTGCGCCTCTGGCAAAGCAACATCCATGATGTTAGGCTGGCCCCGCGGTTCGCCGTTTTCAAGCCGAGAGAAGATGACTTGGTAGCCACGGATTTGGCCGTGCTGCTTTCCCTGCAGGGGAGGCTTCCAGGTGACCCGGATTGCTGTGGAGTTTATGGCCTCAACCTCCAGCTTCCTGGGGGGTGCTCCTGGCACTAGAAACCAGGAAAAAAAGGGGGACAGAGGGAGGGAAAGCAGAGTAAGAAAGAAAGAGAGAGACAGACAGTAAGAGAGAGAGAGGGAGGGAGGAAAGAGTCAAAACATGCTGACTTAGTGACTTTCCTCAGTTCACTGTGTTTTGTGATGAGGAGCCAAAAACTATCAAAATAATGACTCCTGGGTTTTTTATAGACTTGGGTGCTCTGTAGAAGGAAGTGATACTAGATTTGGCCATGAATCAAAATCATCTCTACTCAGTTTAGACCTTGTGTGTCTACTGTGTCCCCAAAACACCCTATGCGGGACAGCATGTGGTCTAGCTGTGTCTGTAATGCCCTTAATTCCGGTATGAAATTAGCTGTGTTGCAGCAAACTTCAAACACATTAATTATAGATGAGTCTCTCTTAGGGGCAGCCGCTCTCTATCAGACTGCAAACAAAACGAGGAACGAGTGAGTAAAAGAGGCAAGAGCGGTAGAACGAAGAGGGGAAGTGCTGCTCCACTTCTATTCCTCAGAACCGAAGAAAGAAAACAAGAAGGCATTCAAACAGTGAAAGCAGAGGAAAGTGGTGCAGAGCTGAGGCCCTGGGGGGGATGAGCCTTCACCTGCCATAGATGTAAAGTGTTAAAGCTATAAAGAGCAAGCAGGAAAGAGGAAAAAAGAGAAGGTGAACTCCCCCCTGCTACCAGTATCGCCTCATTAACTCAAAATTGATCAACAGGACACAGAGAAATGTGCTGAAGAAGTTGAAAAGAGTGAAGAAAAATAGTGACAGGCAGCCCCAAGCAACACAGATGTGAAGAGTCTGAGAGCACTCTGCTTAAGGGGAGGTGTTAACCTACCATCCTCTTTGGTTCTCATCCTCACTGGGGAACTCTCAGGGCCTGGGCCCACGTCAGTATGCGCCCTCACCCACACCTGATACTCAGTCCACTTCTCCAGGCCATCTAGCACATAGCTAGTGGCGTCTTCGCCGATGCCCGTCACCTCATGCCGCTCTGTGTCCTCTCCAGCCAGCGCCTGGTAGCTGACTGTGTAGCGCACAATGGCGCCGTGGCGGCTAGCGGCGGGCGGTGCCACCCAACTCACCTTGAGGCTGGTGGAGCTCAGGCTGACCAGATGTACCTCCTGAGGGGGGGCAGATGGGGCTGTAGGGGGAGGGGAGCAAAACCACATGGAGGGGGCACGGATCAAGCAAACAAAAAAATAAACAAAAACACAAGCAAACTTAAGGAAAAACTGGAAGCTTTTTGTACACTAGTCAATATGATAATTAAAAATGAAATATTCATAATTTACCTACAGTATATGCAAAATTAAACCAGATATGAAGACAGAAACTGTATAATTTCCCTGCTTATCTTACACATTTCCCTATTGAGCAGATGGTTTGTATTTTTATATTGCGCCTTCATATTATTTTTTTTTATAGAAGCAAGCATTACGAATTCAACTTGGAATATAAAAACTGAGTGACAAGACTAATGCCACTTCATTAGTCTTTTCAGCGAAAATAGAATGTTTATGTATGATCTTAATGTTTATGCTTCTGTATTGTACCTATGAATAAATAAAGCTGGGTATAATATAGTATATAGGTATGGTGGACAAAGTTTATTTCAGATATTGATTATATCTGAAGTACAAGGTCCAGCCAACACATTACATGTTTTAGACATTAACTGTACCTCGTAGTGAAAGTCTATTTTGAGTAGCTTTCTGAGCGGCTGAGATATTTGCACTATTACTCTGTGATAAATGTAATAATATTAAATTGCCAGTTTGAATATAACATTTTATTTTTTTATACTGAATACAAAAAGCTTCCATACTAAGCGGGATGCTACCTCCGGACTGAGAGATTGGCTGCAAAAACACATTACCAGGCTAGTTTTGAAGCTGTGTTTGGCACTAGATTTTTGCGAGAGGCCATGAAACTACAGGGAGGGCGGAATGGAAAATAAAATGAGCCAAAATTTTACAAGGCAATGTTTTTATAAAGACATAATTTGTCCCTAACTGCCCTCTCTGCTGCCTGTAGCAGTATGCAGAGGGAGCAATAAACTGGCCATAGATGTGCGAGAGTGTGAACAAGTGCTCGACAGTGTTGACTGGTGTTCGCACATTGATGCAGAAGCTCTGGCCTTCATAACAATGTTCGTCAGACCCTGCTTAGTGCTGCAGCTGAGATACACTGGGCTGTCACACATAAAGCTATCATTTCATAATCAGTAACAGTTATGAAAATCACAGAAATTGTCAACATCTGGTTTGTAGCCACCGCAGTGGAAAATTATATTGTCATGATTATCAGATGAGACAAATTCCTCAATGTTACAGATTTACTACATGTTGATGTTGATGTGACTGCTCTGTCATTAACCTTTTGTATTTGATTGAATGGAATCGAACCAGCAATGTTGTAGCAATATGGTTTTGGTATTAAAACTACTGGCCCAACATGACATCAAATTGTTTTTTTTTTACTTGATGTATGGGCATAATATCGCCATGCCAGATTCAGTTGTATTCTGTCCTCACCCTGCAATGTTTTATAATCACAAACTCTTCTGGCATGTCCCAGTATGTGTAGAAAACCGCCTATACATACAGAGTTGGTAATCTCTGCTGTAGCTACACCTCCAGTCTGGAGTAATAAGATTACTACAATAGGCAATATTACATTATTTACATCAACTGTCGTATAAAATTTGTGTAAACTCTCAAGTCCAGAGAAAAAATAGAAAACCAATAAACTATTTAAAAAGGAACATGAACAACACTGAAAACAAACAACAGCATTCATACATTACATGCATCTAACTCAATCACAAATTCAACTCTACAAAAAAGGCCTCTTTAAAAGAGAATAAAATGAACTGAGAAAAAGAAAATTTGAACCAAGGTTACAAAGCATGCCCATGAAATTTCTTTTTTAATAAGCAGAGCAATGAACAATTAGCTCAAATTTGAATCCAATATACTAATGCCAGAACGCCACCTTTTTTTAAAATATCAGGGCTTAACAGAAGAGAATTGAGTCTCATCAGGTGGTCCCTGATCCACAAGAGAGTGGACAGAAAACTACAAAGACCTGATAACACCATGTGTATTACAAAAAGGTGACGGACTGAATCAAAACAATACTGATGATTTGCAGAATAGATTGTGACATTGAGATAAAAAATCTGCTAGATCAAAGTCAAATTGGATGAGGAGAGGACAACACCACAGGAAATACATACGCCTCGGAGGCAAAAATGAGCAAGAAAGAGATTGGGCTTAAAATAGAGATAAAATTATAGATGAAGAAGATAAAGTAGCTCTATCTACTTCTTCTTCTCTCTAATTCTAAAGCCTGATACATCATATATACACATAAGGTATATTCACACACATTATTGAAGACTTACAGATGGAAGAAAAGGGATTCTGGGTGTTTCTCAACCAATCATAATTCAAATATAGAATAATTTTACTGTTGTTTAGTACTTGTGTTTCCTCATGCGTTACTGGAAAATATGCGGTTTCCATCCTGCGTTCTGATTTTTGACGTTAGAAATAACCTTTTGTTCCTTGTGCAATTCTTCTGATGATGAATTGCACATTGAACTAAGGATTTTCAAAGTGTCCAGTGTTTAGCTGAGTAGTAGAGTTGCATTCCTTCAATCATATATAAACAGCAATCGAACATGAAAACCGCTCAGTTATGTCCATTGCTCTGAATCTTAAAAAAATGATACTAAACATTTAAATGCAGCACTAGAAAATGTCACACTGCCTATTTACCTCAGAACCTTCCCAAGGCTGCCGCTTATTTCATGCACACTATCCTCCTGCCGCATGAAATCTAAATTTGTGTCCTTGTGTCTCCTGCTGACACAAGATTCATCACCACTTGTGATCTCAATTGACAGTTATATAACTCTGTGGTTTTCAGAGTTGTTGGCAATTCAATGATTTTGTCTGTCCTAATGATGAAAGTTTTCAAAAAGAGATATCTATAACTACTGTCCACAGGGCCACAGCGAACCTGTTACTGGCAGAAATTTTTATTTGGAGAGATATTGTTTTCTTTTCTTTGCTTTGACGTGTTTGAAAAGTTGTCTATTTGAAATGTAAAATGTAAATCATTTTGGTATGTTCAATTTTTTTTTTTTTTAAAACTACTGGCTTGGGTAAATGGGGTAAATGGGTTTATATAAAATATATTATTTTAAAGGATTAGTATCCTCTAAAATAAATCCAGTCAAAATCTGATCCTTCATTTACTGTACTCCACTCTGTTTTGTCACAGCCAGATAGTGTTGCAGCACTGATCGACAGCCAGGCTCTACAGCTCAGTATTTTGCGGCATATGTGCGCACAAATCAGCTGTTACGAATGAATGTTAATTCAATGAATAATTTGATAGCAAGCCAAATTAAACTAGTCTGTTGTCAGGTTTGTGTGCTCTCTGCAAGCTGTTGTCTATACTCAAAGATCTTTTGTGAGGGAAAAAGCTCCACTCTGTAACACCTTTGTACAATCGCATTTTCCAACAATTCCAACATCTTCTCTCTGTCAATGCGCCGTGG